>NW_026854539.1:0-163890 GCF_026571515.1 Ruditapes philippinarum
TGACATGTGGAATTGACGCTTCACACTGTTTATCTACTATTTCAGTACATATGTACTTATTGTAAAGTAAGCATGCGGGTATGAAGTTCTATTATGTATTTATGGGGTGAATTCCCCCATGATTTTATGATATATGATACTGAATATGCATAAATGATGGTTATATTCTTCTTTTTCCCCCTTTTTTTATTTCAGATCTCTACCGGAACCATACATTGCTTAATTCATGTTATTTGCATATATCCTCATGTTGTATTTGTAATACCTTGAGTGAAAATAAAGTTTTCTGTCTGTCTGTCTGTCTGTCTGGACAATGGGCACCTTTCAATCGATTAGTGCATCTCCGAAGAACTGACGTCTTGTTGGTCCGCTATTTAAAAAAAGACACGTTAACAGAGCTATAAATGATACTTACATGCTGCATCGTTGTTCTAGTTTAAACAATATTTGATTTATAATCCACCCTCCGTATCTTTGTTCTATACCGCATTTAGGTTTTTTTTTTAAAATATTAGTTCATCCATTATTTTGTTATACATATATATTTTTTCTTCATATATGCGTCGTTCAATATTTTATATAGATATGTAATACTCTTATTGTAAAGCTAGACACAAGACACTTATGTTCTGTTGAAAGAGATAAAGCAATATAACCGTTATGCTTATTTATCAAAATGTATTTTGTCATAATATATATTTATACTTTACCTTGATACTATAAGCGTATCCTGTGCTGGAAACGAGAAGAGGTTTCTTCCTTTGTGAAGCTCCTTCAACCAAGGTGAATGTTTCTGGAGACTCTTCTAATACAGTTTCATCAAGATTGATAGGACGAAGCACCTCTAATATGGGCTGTTTAACATCAGTTTCTCGATGCGGTATGTTGAATGAGTCTGTCAGGAGCGCTGAATCATTGTAGACACCAGTGTCATCTTGTCTGTCAGAGACATCAGTGTCATCTTGTTGATCATGGAACTCATCTTGTCTGTCAGAGACATCAGTGTCATCTTGTTGATCATGTACCTCATCTTGTCTATCAGATATACATCACCTCATTAATACATGTAGAAATTGAATGTTACCAGTCTATATTCATAATATTTTTGCGGAAGTAAAAATAAAGTTTTAAGGGGAAAAAATTGCATCTTTATATGAATAAGATTTGTTTGGAAAAGTTAATGTTTGTATACTGTTGAAAATTTAACGAAAATAAGATCTGTATAAAAATGATATATATTGAAATTAAAGATAATTGAAAAGAGGGTCGTTCAAATTGAAGTTACTTTGATGGAAATAAGTCTATATGAAAATATTTATATTTACATGAATTTTCGCAAGTGAATTTATACATATTTAACTTCTGTTCTGTTCTTTAATACTTAAACTAGATAATGCACATACAAGGTATTTCTTTTTGATAGAAGAAAAAAAACGTATGACACGTTCACATGAATTTCGGCAGCAATCAATGCGCTTATACGGTGATTGGATTTTCTCACTTGTCGTTATTGATACACACATATTAAAGCCAATCATTAAAGGTGTTTATTGGCGTTATCGCAAGCTCCAAATCATAGAACAGAACAGAACAAACACTTGATTCAAGACTTGTACCATAAGTACATAATCATTATTCATATACATGTACATAAATAAATAGTATATATGATTTGATGTCACAATGGAAAATAGCACATTATCACAAATACATATTTTGAGAGGACGAACTGTATTTAATTATAAGTAATAGAAGTTCTATTAGAAAGTGCGAGTTTAATATAACAAGCAAGATTTTTCAAAATAATCTTATTTTTTTAATTTAACAACTCTACAAGTTTAATTACACTTGGGTTGATATAATAATAACGTTTAATATATTTTTTTCTAATATTATTATAACATGTGTATTCATCTTCAAGGTCCTGTGTATTACAATATGTACAATAACGCTCATTTCTAGCAACCCTATTCGTACCTCTACCTGTTTGTATACGTAAGGAATGAGAAGACATTCTTACTTTACTAATAAACAACCTTAGGTTACTAGGCAGTATATCTAGGTATGGCTCATACAAAAAAGTATCCTTAAGGTTTGTATACAATGTTAAAACACCACTGTTCTCCTTATCAACATGCCAACTTTGAATAAAAGTGTCTATCAGTCTCTGTTTAAACAAAGGTATAAAACAATAGTAGGATCATCCCAAATATAGTTGAAACCATATTGATATAATATTTTTTTTACCTTAGTTAACCAATTACTTTTACCGTTATTACAATCACTGAGACACAAATTATACAATTCTATAAGAATAATGTTATCTGTTTCAAGTAGGCGAAACCAGTACTTAATTATCTTAACATATCTTCCAATATACAGTGGATAACGAGCCAGTTCACCATAAACAGCTATATTTAAAGTTCTTATATTTACATTTAATATTCTTTTGCAAAACTTTAGATGTATTCTTTCAATTTCTTTAGACTTACTGTGGCCCCAAATCTCAGCTGCATAATTTAAGATTGATCCAACAAAAGAGTCAAAAAGCTGGCACAATAACTTCGGTTTCAGTTTATATTTATAACAGTTTATCAGTAATACAGTTAACGCTTTCAAAGCTTTACCAACAAGCTGTTCCTGGTTTAATGCAAAATTACCAGTATAATTAAAAACTGTACCTAAATAATTGAAATCATTTACAACCTCTAGACGTTTGTCATTATACACAAAATTTTCAGAGGACATAAGTTATTGATCTTTCAAGTTATTGTTTTCATTAACTGAATTTTCAACCCGTTATTTTTTTCTTTCTTTTTTGACAATAAATGCATTCTTTTTATTCTTGTACCGATTTCGATACAAGTACATTTGATGCGAAAAACAAATGTACAGAATTTGAGATTCTAGGCATATTAAATCAATATCAAAAACACTCATATAATAAAAATGTATATTAGTTTAAAATAAATAAATACCTGAATCACAATGAATGTGTTGCCATTGCATGTAAGCACAATTCACATTTTACTGCAGCACTTTAGGTGATAATTATGATTGATGCATTCATTTAAAATTGATTAGTGACCACCTGCAATAAATTAGAAGCTAATGATATTAATTAAACACGTTTTTGTTTCATATTTTTTTAATATTACTTTACAAACAAAATGCATCTAAGGAAACACATTTTTATTAGATCTATATTAATTTTATCGAATGTGAAAGACAAATAAATAACTTTTTTTTTCTTCTAAATATACTTTATTTCGGCAGAAGTACAATGTATAATATTTAATAATAAGATATTTCTTATCATTCTTTTACTTTAACAACATGCAAAGCAAAGTTAATATGTTTTATATATATTTTTGTAAAGTGGGCCAAGTTGACCCGTGCCGAGTTGGTATAGGGTCGAGTTGAATATAAACAATCATAGTAATTTTGAATATAAGAAAATCTGTATGTTTATTAGGGATATTGTTGAAAAATTTATATAATGAAAATTAAATGCACGTGTTAACACGTGTTTACACGTGTAAAATTTATTACATGCACATGTTTTGTATGTTAAAAGTGCTCTCACTTTTACATATATTATACTTACTTATTGTTTTTGTATGCATTCTATTGAGCCTTGAAACTTTGTTAATATTCATTTACCTCATGTTTTCAATGTCTTGACCTGAGAGAAATAAAAATATTTGCAATTTGTTTGACTCTTTTCCCAGTCTCTGACCTAACCACATTGTAATGTCATAGTAAATTATTCTTTTGCACACCGTGATGCACAAAACAGATCGATATTGTCGCATAATATTGACGGTAAATGTTTTTTTGTTGTTATGTTTTGGGTTTTACGTCACATCGACACAGTATAGGTCATATCGCTGCGTTCCAGCTTTACTGGTGGAGGAAGACCTCAGGTACCCTTCCGTTCATTATTTCAGGCACGAGCGGGCACCTGAGTAGAACCACCGACGTTCCGTAAGCTAGCTGGATAGCTTAAATGTTTAAACGGTAAATGTTTAAAGATTATCTATAATATTTATGATAAAGCAAAGTCATGTGTTAAAGTTAATAATGAATTGTCAGATTTTTTTAGTAGTAACACTGGTGTACGCTAAGGAGAAAATTTGTCTCCAATATTGTTTTCATTATACTTAAATGACTTAAGATATATAAATACAGAATCCCTAAAGAAAGCCCAACACGGCAAAATTGAAAATGTTGCAGGCTCGGTTTGATTGAGCCTGTTCATGGACGGTACTGGAAAGTGCAAGTTACCGTCCACGCCCCCTAGCACCGGCTTAAGCAGAATTCAACATTTAAACATGAAATGGTAAAATTTTGAATTTAGAAACATCCGCAGATGTGTTCATACGGCGGTTATCATGGAACCTTCAATGTGACACTTCCGTGCCATTCCATGAAAAGCGGCGTATGGTCCCCAAGTAATAAAAAGCGTGTGCCCTAAACGAGAAAACAATGGGCGGAACTAAATAAAATGGAATTTTGAAAGGGGATCAGAGGTTATGAAGCCTGCGTATCACAGATAAGACGTCAAAAAGACAAATTTAAAAAGCAAGCAACATATCCTAAGGGTGATTCAACATTATTCAAGTAGGAATATTGGAACCACCCAACTAGAAAATGCCGAAAAGTTGAAACTAAAAAAAACCAGTTTCTGTCTTCCAGTATGCAAGGATTGTCTACTATATCTAGTGCAACTGTTAATTGTCTTAGTGATGATACTGTTGATGTTTACCTAAAATCATACCTGCTATTGTATGCTGATGATACCATTTTATTACCTGAAAACAAATTAGATTTACAGAATGGTCTTAATGCCATGTATGATTATTGTAAATTATGGGATCTGAATGTGAACGAGGATAAGACGAAAATAGTGGTTTTTAGTTCACGTAAGCCTAGAAACCCGAATCTTAACTTTACTTACAATGGTAAACAGTTAGAAACTGTAGAAAGTTTCGCATACTTAGGTGTATTATTTAATTTCAATGGCAAATTTGGTAAAGCCAAGAAAAAAACTTGTTGACCAGGCTAGAAGAGCTATGTTTTCTGTTATTAAAAAAGCTAGAAAACTGTTTTTACCCATATGTAAAAATGTTCGATTGCATTTGTTTAACACTACGGTTGCACCTATTTTATTATATGGTTGTGAGGTTTGGGGTATAGAGAATGTACAAATTATTGAGCAACTACAGTTACGCTTCTGTAAACTCATACTTAATTTAAAAAGGTCTACGCCTAATTGTATGATATATGGGGAAACAGGACTTTGTCCTCTAGAACTGCAGGTTAAAACAAGAATATTGTGTTATTGAAGTAAGTTGATAATCTCAAAAAAAATAAAATATGTAAAATATTGTATAATACAGTTCTTTCTTTACATGTTAATAATGTCATGACTTCTCCTTGGATCTCATTTGTTAAAAATACTCTTGATGAGCTTGGCTTATCAAACTATTTTTGTGATCAATAGGTTGGTAACTTAAATAGTTTTAAAACTATTGTGAAACAGAGAATGAAAGACCAGTTCTTACAAAACCGGAGAGGAACCATAAATGAATCCTCTAAATGTTTAATTTATCGTGTGTATAAGAAAGATTTTTGTTTTGAGAAAGACTTAGATATATTACCTTTCAATCTCTGTAGAATACTTTGTAAATTCAGAACTATGAACCACCTATTACCTTGAGAGAAAGGTAAACATTTGCATATTGAAAGAAATCAAAGAATATGTCATTTATGTCCAAAACAATCTCTTGGGGATGAATTTCATTACTTGTCACTTTTTCAACTTTCTTCGTAAAAGGTTTATTGATTAAAAATTCTCAAAACATCCTAATATTTATAAATTGGAATCTTTAATGAATAGCTTTGACCATTCAATTTTATTAAAACTTGCATTATTCTGCAAAATTATTATTTCAAAATTTAAATAACTCATTCTCCCGTAAGTCATAAATTTCTCAACTTTATGAATGTATTTACATAGAAACAATTTAGATAACTTCTGTATAAGACAAATCCTATCCAAAAAGTAAAGTCTAGTCAAATGTTATGTGTTTGTCAAATTGATTTCCTTATGCATATTATATGCCTTGGTTTTGATTAAATCTTGAAATCTTGATTTTTCGGATTTTTCAGTCTATTTGTAAATATAGATTTCATACACAATATGAGAATTAGTCATGTGCTGAGTATATAAACCTGAAATGTTAGCTTTAAAAGTTCTAGAACTGCGATTATTATTTTTTAAAATATGCCGCATTTAGCTTTAATCGCATGAATTATATTCGCACCCAAAACAATTCGATCCATGAATCGTTTGAGTGACAAAAAATTATTGTATTTGTAATTTTTCGCCTATGTACAATACTCATGATGAATATGTTATATGAAGAAGGCAACCCCTAAAACCAAGGTCGATTTCCTTCTATTGAAACATTGTGATTCAAGAGCAAGAAATTGGCCTAAAAAATCAATAACGTATATTTTTTAATCTTTAAAAGTTCTCCATAAACAGGCAAATCTGGTACTCCCGAAATATTTATGCACAATCCGATATTCAGCTGGTCGATTTCTTTCATGTTATAAGAACCCTGTATTCAGAACCACATAATAATATGGAACAACTGTACAATCAAATAAATGCAATTTAGTTTTGATATCTAACTTTATTCAAATGACTATAAAAGGTTATGATAAGCGCTTAAAAGCTTAAAGCTTAGTCAGACAAAATCACAACTCTTGCTTCTAAAGTACCAGTATGTACAAATTTAACACCAATATAAGTGAAACTATCTACCCGATCAATCTAAACACACGCATACTAAACGGTGGCTTTTTTGGTAATGTGTTTTAATGAGAGTCCACAATCAAAACATAGCGGGAGAAGGTAAACACAGTTTCTAAAAATATATGTAATTTGAATATTTGAATAATTGTTTAAGAGCATGTAACATGCTTATCATGCTTATCACTTGAAGTAATGAAGGTAATGAATATAAAATTATGCGACATAAGTAAGAAAAGGTAAATCAGTAGAACTTTTCTAATTGCTAAAAAATTCGTTATTTAAGAATATACTTGTTTTTCTAACATCGAGGAATGCTTTGCCACGAAGAACATATTTCTTATCATTTTAGATGCAGTTTAAATACGAAAACCCTCAGAATGACGTTGCTAGAACTTTAACACAATGTCATTATGTTTCTTTTTAAATGTTTCCATAAATTCAAATGTCACAGTGATGGAGCCACCGATACGGTGTTTGCGCAATCAGGTATGTGATGGAGCCAACAAAGAATAGGTATGTGAAATTATGCCAATTGATGTTCATATGAAATTAAACGAGAGCACCGCTAGGCGGAGCATAATATGCGCGAAAGTGATTATTTTTTTAATAAAGATGAAGCATTTGTAAGACATGGGAGTAAAATAAAGTATTACCTCCTTCAAATAACAATCCTCCTTTGAAGTTTCAATATTGTGGTCCAAATGGAACTTAAGTCATGCCCCAGAAACTGTTTTCAATTCTTACGTAAAAGTGCCCTTGACCTTTGACCTTGTGACCCCAAAATCAATAGGGGTCTTCTACCCAATATGGACAATCATCCTATGACATTTGAATATTGTGGGCTATATGGAACTTAAGTAATGCTCAAGAAACTGTTTTCAATTTCTAAGTAATAGTGACCTTGACCTTGTGACCCCAAAATCAATAGGGGTCTTCTAACCAATATGGACAATCATCCTATGAAGTTTGAACACTGTGGGCCACATAGAATTTAAGTTATGTTCCGGAAATTGTTTTTAGTTTTAAGTTAAAAGTGGCCTTGACCTTTGACTTTGTGACCCAAAAATCAATAGGGGTCTTCTACCAAATATGAACAATCATCCTATGAAATTTGAACAATGTGGGCCAAATGGAACTTAAGTAATGCTCTGGACACTGTTTTCAGTTTTAAGGTCATAGTGATCTTGACCTTTAACCTTGTGACCCTTAAATCAATAGGGTTATTCTACCCAATATGGACAATCATCCTATGAAGTTTGAACACTGTAGGCCAAATGGAACTTAAGTTATGCTCCGGAAACTGTTTTCAGTTTTAAGGTCATAGTGACCTTGACCTTTGACCTTTTGACCCCAAATCAATAGGGGTCTTCTACTCAATATGGACAATCACCCTATGAAGTTTGAATATTGTGGGCCAAATGGAACTTAAGTTATGCTCCGGAAACCAAATTGCTAACGGACGGACGGACAGATGGACGGACGGACGGACGAACAGACGGACGGACGCCAGGGGGTATAACATAATATGTCTGAAATTCTTTCGGGCATATAAAAGAATCTTCAAATTGTTTGAGATAGTATCGGCTATATTCGTATATCTGTAAAAAGTATAAAAGGTGCCATTTTCAGTTACTTCTTCATCACTAATTGGGCTTTCAAGAGAAAAAAAAACAATTTTTTTTAATGATTTTTAATCTAGATTATTATAACTTGATTTTCTTTTGGAACTTGGTTATTCAATGTGTTTTCTTCTATTGGTTTTCACCGGTGTGGTACGTCAATCATTCATCCTTTTTTCAATGTTCACAGTTACTTTTACCTGGAGGTTAATACTTGGTTGCTGCTCGCCATTATGCGATAATGGCCCGAAGATGTGCATAATGGCCTGAGGGCCGCAGGCCCGAAGGACATTATGAACTCGAGGGCCATTATCTCATAATAGCGAGCAGCAACCAAGTATTAACGTCTTAAATACCTATGTCCGAAATACGTCATTTAGACATCGCCGCTAACCTTTCTTAGAAACGGACCACCCAAACGGACAGTTGTCGATGTAAACAAATATCTGTCATTCAGGTTAACTCTTCGATTTACTTTGAAAACATAACAAAACAAAATAAATATGAGACAATGTTGTTTTACTGTTGTTTATATCGATAAATACTCTTTAAATTTTTTTGCGAGAATAACATTTTGTGCCAGTTTTTTATGAACTTTTGTGTCTTCAAGAACGGTTTCTGAGAAGACGATCAATGCCAACTCTACTGCAATGCCATCGATCCGATCGGTATCTTTTTAAAAAACTAAACCGTCAAACTGAAATCATTTTTGGAAGTTCTGAGGGTCATGTTTTGTCTCAAAGTGGAATGAGTAATTGTATTCTTTTCTTAAGTTTATAAATATTCAATGTTAAGCTTTGTTGATTGCGATTGATTACGTCATTTAAACTTTAAATTTTGTGTGCTCATTCAACGTCAGCAGCCAGTTTCAAAGTCACTGAGAGTTAATGACGTCATTCTGTACGTGCGCTCATTCACTCGCCCATTATGGAAAAATAATGCCGAGTAGCAAGACGGCCAAAATTGCATAATGACCTAGATCTTGCCATAATGGCCCTGAAATACCCTAGATTTTGTTACTATATATAGTAACATAGGTATTAAATCGTGTTGAATTTCTTTGGCAAAACATATGCCACACTAAAACATTTAATGAACATGATGAAAGTAATTTATATTATCTAATGTAACTTTGTCTGTTAATGAATACATGTATTAATATCAAATTGTCCAAAATATCATCATTGATTGAATGGTTGGGTTGGCTCATAGCTCTATGAAATACTATTTGTGTTGAGCCAAAGAAGATGTTGGTTACATGGACGGTTAAGTTGGTCAATATTACCTTATTTGTAGAGAAATCACTCAAAACGTGTCTCCTTGTAAAATAAAACCAATTCCAAGCCAAAAAATTGAACTACAGTTTAAAGCAGTCTTCAGAATTGGTTACAAATGTAATGGAATATGAATTCCGTTCTCTTTCTATAATAACGACTATACTTATATAGAAAAGTCTGTTATTTGAGAAACCAATTATGCCTTGCCAATGTTATAACGCAGGCAGCGTCGTTACGTCATGTTGTTTTAACGATGGCGTCAATTGGTGAACAATGAAAACAATAAATGGGGGGATTGACTCTCTCACTAATGTTCTTAAGCATACTGTTGCAAAAAATATATAGTTTGTTCCACTTGCTTGTTGTTATTTTGCGTCATTTTTTTTGTTTTCCTAGGAATGCCCTAACAGAGTTGTTATGCATGTATGCCCGGTATCCCAACCTTTTTGGCTTTTTAAGGACGTTTTCGGGAGTTTTCATATAGACATATAGGCAATATCAAAACTGTTCCATAGTTTCTTTAAACTTGTCACGTGGTTAGAATATGAAAACAGAAACATTTTAAGTGGAAAAATGGGGTCCTCATAAATAAAATCGTTGACATAAAATGCCAAAGATTTAAAAAGATATAATTTAATCAAACAAGACAGAATAAACTTGATTTTACACGACATATTTAAGAATTATTATAGGGAATGTTAAAAAAAAAGTGTTTCAGTGCAAAACTGGCGAGTATAAGCGGAATCAGTGCGAATGCCGACATTTACCCCATCCGGGCACTTCCGTTACAGGCCTGGCTCGAGCAATAACAATTATTGATACTGCAGAAGAACTTCTGGTTGCAGCGTTTCACAAAGTCTGTAATACAAAAGACAAAGCTACAGTTATCACATTAATGTTCATAATCCTACATTTTCGCAGGTACGGATCTTGAAATATTCGATTGGGGGAGCTTAAGTTTGAAATAACCAAACTAGGGGGAAGGGGGTCCTCCTCACCCAGGAAAAAAGAAATGAAATCTACATGTTAATGGTTGGCTTCTGATGCTATTTAAATGCATATTTTTAATTGCAAATGACTAAATACTTTACTTAAGAACATGCAAGTCAGGTGATTGTTTGTTTGTTTGTTTTTTTTTAATTCTAGTCGGTCTCTGAAAAAATATCTACAAATAAAATGGAGGTTTCCAATACGTTTTCAAGTACACATTTTTTAAAAAAAAATCACATTGCTACAAATTTCCAAAAGATTTAAGTCTTTATTAAGTTCCGGCCAGATTACACATTTCAAATGTGTAACGGTATAGAGTTGTTCAGAGTACTATGCTATCCTGTAGAGGTGCGGTACGGGATAGATTTTCAGAGACTTGGGTTCGAATCCCTGTCGGGTTGCACATTTTCATACCCATCTATAAGCTTAGGAGGGAAACATAATATATGTATATTTACTAACCGCTGTCCGGGTCATGTCCTTTAGACCTACACATCTCCGGACAGTTTGTTGATTGATTATTTATTGAAATTTGAACCTTACATGGCGAGCAATCCACACACTCCGAGCTTGCTAGCTGAGCTGAAAATAAAATTGTAAAGATGAAAAAAAAAAACACATCAATTTGGTATTTGAATTGATAATTGCATCTTTTCGGCCCTTTCCGTTAAACTTCGGATATCCGAATTACTGCCAAAGTGTCTCGACTTGTATCGTAATTTCCACACCGTAATACCGGCGCCAGTGATGATAGGTTGCTGAAGTGATGACAGACCTGTAACTTCGTACTCGTAAACCTTTTTTCTGTTAACTAGAAGTTAAATTATGATGGCATAAATAGAATTTTGTTACGCTCAATAAGGGACTTACAAAGTCGTATTAGAAAAAATTATAGACTAATTAGGATTTCAACTACTAATTGGCACAACAAACTAACTAGGACTTTGCTAATTAGAATGTTTGTTTTCCTTCTTTTTTACTACATGTATATTGCCGGGAGAAATAAAATCCTAATAAGTACTATGTATAAAAACCTACTAAGATGTTCAAACTAGGATTTTATTTGTCTTAATTAGGCTTTTAAAGCTCATCCTTAGGATTTTCCTATTTCCTAAAATGGACTTTCTACGATCAACTTTAAATTAGAACTTTAAAAGACTAATCCATATCATAAATAAAGAGTTACTTAGTGGCAACAGAAATATTTCTCCGAAAAAAGATTAAAAAAAACTATTTTTAATTGCGAGTAACACATTTTTTGTTATTTCTCCTATTTAGGAACAAAAAAGACCTTATTACCATTTTATAAGTCCTATTTATAAGTAACAAAGTCCATCTGGCTTTTAAGACTTGTTAGGTCTAGTAAGTTTTCATAGATCATTAAGATTTTTAGAACCGGTGTGTTTTCATATCGTAACATTTTTGAAATGAAAAAAAAATTGAAAATTTGTTAGAAATTTTCGATCGTGTGACCACATACACGTATCGAGGATATATTAGAAGGAAAGTGACCGTGTGACCACATACACGCATCACAGGATTCCCCTTCTCATTCGAGAAAGGGACAAAGAGTTGTCCGCCCTTTTATCAAAGGGCAGACTAAAAATATGCCATTTCCTCAATGTTATCATTAAGTAGGCTTTTTCTCGTTGATATATTTAAATACGGTATATATACAACTACAGTTATGCAAATCAAGCGGGTTATTAGTTTCCGTCCGTTTAACTTAGCTATGAAAATTTAAAAAGTTCATATATGATTTTTAGGAAATTCTTGAGTTTACAGTTTTTCTTCATTTTATTTTATGTGTATAATAGAATTATCATATTTCTTCAAAACATGAACGTTTCAAAAACGTTTTATATGCATATATATGCGGGAAATATATTTCACACTTTGTTTTCAAATATTAACCTGGGGGCATTACCTATTCTCGACTTATCCTACTTGTAATAGAAAAGGTTTGGTTTAATTTAAACATATGTATTTAAGCTCGATTGCTAAACAAGTTCTCCAAACTTATATTAATCACTTTCGAGTCCGCTTCCTGGAACCAACAATGAATGGTGTCATATGAAGAAACATGGTCGTGACCAGATAACTGCTCGAACCCATGACCCCTGGGTTGAGAGGCAGATACCTTAACCACCAGGCCATCGCTCCCCTATAGGTAATGTTATGATCGAGCTGCAAAATAATATTTGTTAAGCCTAGGCAGCTGACATTGCTGACACCGGTAAAACTGTACAGAATTGCAAGCTAAATCCATAACATATTGAATTTGTCAAATGGACTTTTCAAGCTTCCATTTTTTTTATTCAATTGACCATTATAAAGGTAGATATTTAAAAAAGCTAGTCAGTTAACAGCATGCACGGATGTTCAGCCTGGCTTGGCTATATACTGGTTAAATCAGCTCGGTTCCAGCAGTGTAAAGGAGCAATATTGTTTACAGTTGTCATATTTACACAAATTACTTTTTATCAAACGCGTCGGAATAGTAATAATCTAAGGATTGCTGGCTGTGTGAGTTCAATTCCCGTCATGGGCACGTCATGGTTTCCTTGAGCACGAAACCTTGCTTGCATGACCCTAAGTTATGATGAGTTATGTGTATAATACGAAATCCCTTTATCTATTTCAAACGTAAAATATTTATTAGAAAAATTAATAACCATTTTAACGGATGTCATTTTTAACCTGTTCAAAATATATTACAAAAGGGGTAAACGAGTTCGTGAAGTGTCTCTTCTCAGTGGACAGTAAGTTTATAGCAATAAAATTTACTTATTAAGTAATATAATAAGACGAACTGAATTATAACCTTCTTGTTGTTAATCAGTAAATTTTAGATTTCTGTAATCATTGTATGAATCTGTCATCACCGGTGCCAGTAATACCATGTGGTGTACATCACCGGTGCCAGTAATACAGCGTGGTGTACATATCCGGTGCCAGTAATACAGTGTGTTGTACATCACCGGTGCCAGTAATACAGCGTGGTGTACATCACCGTTGCCAGTCATACAGCGTGGTGTACATCACCGGTGCCAGTAAAACAGCGTGGTGTACATATCCGGTGCCAGTAATACAGTGTGTTGTACATCACCGGTGCCAGTAATACAGTGTGTTGTACATCACCGGTGCCAGTAATACAGTGTGTTGTACATCACCGGTGCCAGTAATACAGTGTGTTGTACATCACCGGTGCCAGTAATACAGCGTGTTGTACATCACCGGTGCCAGTAATACAGTGTGGTGTACATCACTGGTGTCAGTAATACAGTGTGTTGTACATCACCGGTGCCAGTAATACAGCGTGTTGTACATCACCGGTGCCAGTAATACAGTGTGGTGTACATCACTGGTGTCAGTAATACAGTGTGTTGTACATCACCGGTGCCAGTAATACAGTGTGTTGTACATCACCGGTGCCAGTAATACAGTGTGTTGTACATCACCGGTGCCAGTAATACAGCGTGGTGTACATGTCAATTAAGATTTGAACAACTGATTTGATCTTAACATAAAATTTCATATTATATCGATTGTGAAATGTATTTTACGAACGCACGAGTGCATTAACTGGTTGCTGAATGCCTGCGAATAATATAACTAGCTGTTGATTTGTTTTGAAACAACATTCCTTATGATTTCCCTTTAATTAATAACAACAACTTTACTATTTCATTTCATTGACGCATATCTGTTTAGCTCTTTGTAATAATAACAATAATAATAATGATGATGATGATGATGATGATAATAATAATGATGAAATAATAATGATAATAATAATAATAAAAGCAATGATGATGATGATAATAATAATAATAACAATAATAATTTTAATAATGATAATAATAATAATAATTTAATAATATAATAATAATAATACATGTAATGATAATAGATGATGTTGATAATTCAACGTGATAATGATGATGATGATGGTACTGGTGGTGACGATGACGATAATAATAATAATATAATGGTGATAATAGTCATACCTTTTTGTACATGTAGTTAGTTTAGTTAATAATTGTTATTTATAAAATATTTAAAAATGAATGTTTTTTACAAAATGCATATATAGGAAAACATACCCGTTAAGGCAAGCAGAAATATCCCGGCAAGTAATGAACGAGTTGAAGAATTCATGGCTCAAGTTGTAAAACAGAAAACTTGAAAATGTTTTATCTATCTGACGGATGTTGTTTCATATATATACATTTATTTAACACGGTTAGTGATTATATAATACTCAACAAAAATTCTCCCATCCTAATTGTTGTTGAAGCATGATTGAAATTTCAAAATAAGCAAACTTGATTAATCATTTTAGAGCGGGACTTTTCTTAGGTATTTATTTATAAGTTAAATGTCTGAAAGGGTGTAACCGCTGTCAATCCTCAGGTAAAAAAAAGATCTCCCATTTTTTGCTTTCATAAAGTAAAATTATATACACGTCAAATGAAGGACTTCAAGGTCTTCTTGAAAGCTATTGTGGGACTTGTGCATTAATTTTTGTAAATAAATTAAATTGAATTGTTAGTGTTCATCCATGCTGTTCTACAGAAATTAGAAACTTCGACGGGAGCGACAGCGACGTATCGACTTTATATAACACTCGCAATTTTGAAGAAATGCAGCGATTCCATTGGATGACAAATAAAGTTGGACACTAATAGGACATTGTGTAAGTCCAAAATGATAAACAGACGAGCTAATAATAGGACATTGTGTACGTCCATAATGATATCAAAAATACCATGTCTATAATGATATCAGAAATACCACTTACAGTATTAAACCGAATTTGTCTGGTACACCTTTTTCAACTATACATTTTTACTGTACAGGGATATAACAACAAAGAAATTCTTATGATAAAATAAATCCTTTATTTCGTTAGTAACATTAACAAATTTGACATTTTACACAAATTTTTTATTAACTATCACAGTAAAATGGAAGACAATGTTTTTGTTTTTTTGAAAGATTAAAAAAATAACGTCTCTATGTGAAACAGTTCTAGTAATGCGGTCAAAAATAAAATAAAAAAGGTTTCAGTTAAATCAGGGATATATATATATATATATTTTTTTTTTTTTCACTATAAACTTGCTTCTTTACATGCACAATAAAGTCAGCAATTTGCAATCAGGTTGTCCTAATCGAACCGATCTTAATAATAAAGTAAATACTCAGATTATTTCGAATGTGACCGAGTCCCATGTGTTTACGCCGGACACACAAAAAACCAGGTTTGCCTCTAGAACTGACTAGTATTTATGCATTTTCCTCTGGTTT
Organism: Ruditapes philippinarum; assembly: GCF_026571515.1. Taxonomy (NCBI): domain Eukaryota; kingdom Metazoa; phylum Mollusca; class Bivalvia; order Venerida; family Veneridae; genus Ruditapes; species Ruditapes philippinarum. The sequence goes on from NW_026854539.1 coordinate 16,026, forward strand.
GTAAATAATTAATATACATCTACATGCTTCGCCCAGATGGGCAACAATAATTAAATACAAATAAGATTATTCACCATTAGATTAATCATCATGATGCGGTGCAAGTCTAGCGCAAATGTATACGGTGCCACAATTTTCGGTGCGGACCCATGATACGGTACCAAGAACTCGGTCAGTTGTCGTGCTTTTATGACTTTTTTAAGAAATTAAACAGCTTGAATTTGTGTGCAATATTTTTGTATACATTTCTTTGATGCTTACAGTTATATCAAGTAAATATTTTGATTGACAACATAATTTTCTCCTTTTAAAAGTTTTCCAAATGATCATTTTCCCCAAGCCAGCTCTAACTGTTTTCATTAAAACAAAGAAATCGTACAAGTCTTTGATAAAAACTAGGTGAAGACATAAGCTTCAATGAATATGGTTATTTCGATTGAACGGTAACACGGTGATAGGGCGATTACCACAACTTTTCCGCGCAACGTCAAAATATCGTCCTTCTGACCGAGACACCGTATATTTCTGGACAAAATATTAATGGCGGGATAAACAAATTCCAGGTAATAGCTTACAAAATATCTTACTGCTGGACATTGCAAGATTATTCCAATTGTTTAGTATTCCATCGAATTTTTGAGACAATTCATTGTTAATCTAGCACAATACAATTCACACAAAAACACATACTTCGAAGAAATAGTGTTTACAAAAGATCGTGTGTACCTCAACATGACTCGTACTTGTCACAAAAACATGTGTTATAACGACGATGTCTTTGTTCTATGACCTAACGAGCTCGTATATTTATTATGGTTAACCCTAAGTTCAAGTTCCATACAAAATTGTGTGTTTCTATCGTAAATTTCAGGGAATATTTGTTGAAAAAAGGCCTACTGACCCGAATATTGGAGCACCGTACAACACTGAATTCAAACACCGCATTCTTTTTCCGTTAGACCGATAAATACTGGAACCGTCTTCTTTTGAATTATACAATAATCTTACAAATATGTTTTATAATAACTTTTATTTGATGAAAGTTTGATGAAAGATTGTTTACTTGCTGTTATGTTATGTTGCTGTTATATCATACGTTATGTTATGGATCTGTGTTAATACTACCAGTTAGATAAGTGCAATGGTATCTATATATAGATAAGGATGTCTTTTCCTTTTCGAACTTATTCAAACTGATAAACCCCACATGGAAAGATTGAAGTTCTTGGCAGACTATACCATCAAACTACATCGTGAAACAAAAGGAATGAACTATTTGTTAATGGGAATTTCTTATTGCATACTAATTTGATAAAGTTGCAAAAGTCATAACACAAATTTTCATGGTGTAGTTTTTGCAGGAACCCGGGCAATATTTCCATAATCTCTTCAGTCATCGTCTCCAATGTGCTTTTTTAAACAATCTTTTGCGAAAGTTTGACTTCATATTCTTTTTCTTATGTGGTGCGTTACGCATATCGTCCTGAAATACAGGGAGGCGCTGATCCATTGGCGTACTGCTGATATCAGAAGACTTAGTTGGGCGCTCTCCAGTTGCTGCAGTATCTGCAGCTTTGCCAATTTCGCACGTTGCTTTGGCTTTTTCAGACATAGGTTTGAACGTCTTCTTTTTCTGAAAGCAAACATTAATATATAAAATCAACGGTGCTAAAAAGACTGAAAAATGCGGTGATTTTAAGGAGGAATAATGCGGTGCCCTAATCTTATGATTGACAAAGTTGTGCGGTGCCTTAAAATACACACGTGGAAACATAAAAATCATACCAAATATACAAAAAACGGGTTATTTATGTATTGTAACTTGTTCATACGACAAAAATGTACTTATTTATATTGTATTTTGACCAGTTATATGAACTGAACGGACTAGAAATACGTTATATTTCGTAATCAAAGCAAGATTTTTTTCAGTATGCCCTAAATGTTTTCACTATCCTGACTTAATCAATGAAGCATTTTGCATGTAGTAAAGATAAATAAGTTTCAAATTAAATGGCACATTCGATGTAAAAGAAAAAATGATGATTTTACCTTGTTTTGAGCAAATTATATGCTGTTTTCGTCTCGGTTACAGGCTTGCTGTCCATTTTGTACCACAGAAATATACGGTGTCTCGGACAGAAGTAAGATATTTTGACGTTGCGCGGAAAAGTTGTGGTAATCGCCCTATCACCGTGGGTAAAAAATATCGTAACCGTTTACGAATGAAAATCGAAACGAATCCGTTTAAACGTGTAACCGTTGGGGCTTTAGTTATTAATACTTTATTTAATGCCTGTCAGTAAATTATTCTAGGGACCTACAAGTTGAAGAAGTGACATCCAGTTCAATTTATTTTTTTCCTTACATGAAGGAATCTAAAACCCTTGACTTTTAATATACTCTGCATAGAAATGTTACATTAGATCAAACAACTTAACCACTCAGCCATCAAGGTTCCCTTTAAAATAAGGTCATTTAAAATAATATAATATATTAAGATGTAGAATTGTATAGATGGAGAAGTTTAATGAGAAAACTGTAATATAATCAAAGCGCAGAAGGCGCTGAATTTGTTTGGGTCTCAGAATGTCAGAAAGGTGACGGTTGTGAGATTATAAACCAATTTGTTTTTGTATAGTGCCACCAATGCTTTCCAGTGTTATAACTATAGTAAATTGGCTATTAGACTTATTGCAACACTGATATTTAATTCAATGTTTATTTGACTTAAACATTTAAAAAAATGAGTTGCCTTAACTGGGATTTAAACTCTAGACCTCTCGATTCCTAAGCGAGCGTGCAAATTCCTCGGCCACGGCGAAGTTATATGTTCATGTGGGCGTGAGGGATGTTGCACTTATTCATTATCCCTCATGTACAGACTCAATCAAACCGAGTCTGCAATTCTTATGTAATTTTGTTGTGATTAATGCTTCCGAGGGATCACTTTGTTTCCAGATTTTTATACTTCACAACAGCAGGTGTCAAGTGCTGTGTGGCAGCTGTAAAAAGTTGCCCCGTACTTCACTTCAGTGTTGTTATATTTTTCTGGTCCTTCGAGATCATTGATGCCAGCACTATTAAGTGTTGAGAATTGAGTACCGCTCAAGACGGTGCTAGGGGGCGTGAGGGATGTTGCACTTATTCATTATCCCTCATTTACAGACTCAGTCAAACCGAGTCTGCAATTCTTATGTAATTTTGTTGTGATTAATGCTTCCGAGGGATCACTTTCCAGATTTTTGTACATCTACAATACAATGAAATTAACTTTGTATACATGTTTAGATTAAACAGAAATATACCGTAACCGTTCTGTGCACCAAAGATTGAAGGAAAAGACGGATATTGCAATAGGCTAAGATAACGCAATACGATTATCGAAAACACCTATGTACAGTCAATCACTTCTTAGGTTTGCCTTATATTCGCTTCTAAACAAGTGTCTGTGTAATTAGCGGGGGGCGGGATCGCGGGGCGAAAACACGAATGGCACAAATCAGCCACCATAGAATTGAGTTAAGAACGTTACCGGGCATATGATATGTTAGGTCTAGTTGGATTAAAATATATTAAAATAATGAAATTACCGAGGCTCAGCACAGTCGCCATTTCGTATTATAAACCGATAGATAGACGTGTTTTCCTTGAAAGAAAATTATGTAAGCAAAGTGTATTCGATTTACATGTATTATGCATTTATCATAACAACACTTTTTAGATTATTGTTTATTTTTCTTTCAGAATACAAAACATCAGAAAACAAAACAGAATGTAATTATGTAGTTACATAATTTATCAGTACAAACGGTTTTTTTCTTCTTCTTTTTTTAAAGATTGAACAAACAGGTTTCTGTACTTTTAGAACTACGAAGTTCCCAATGTTAAAATTTGAACTATTTCATTATTACTATATCAATTGGTGTTAATAGCTGTAAGTGTTAAATACAACCAAAACCCACATCAATTTATGACAGAAATACGCAATAATTTTGATCAATCCAAAAAGAATCTAGACAAGTTTGTAAATAACTTGTTGAGTTAATATGTCCTCCAAAAATAAATAACTTCATCAATGTTATTTTTTCCTTAAGAAATATTAAATCCTTATTCAGAACACTTGCGTTAAGCGTTAAATCAGTTATTTAATTTCAACGTTACTTGTGTAAATTTATGAAAGTATCTAAACAAAACAAAAATAAATGTAGTATGGTTTATGTTTTTGAAAATCAGTCACGCGTATACAGCAAATGTCGACACCGGGTAGCAACGAAACAAGGAAGTTAAAAACTTCAGCTGAAAAAAATGGCTGTAGACGGTCGTAAATTAAACCAATCGTTGAGCCAAGGATCGGATATAGAACATGAGTTTCCGTGTTCACCTTGTTCTAAAGAGAGAAAGAATGTGGCTGCTATCAAACACTGTGTGGAATGTGATGAAAACTTGTGTCAAAAATGTTTAGGTGATCACAATAAGTTTTCAGTAATGAGAGGACATCAGTTACTAGCCACGGTAAAACAACCAAGCGGGAAAAAGCTGGAATTACCAAGTCAAAGATGTGAGAGACACGGAGGAAAATTGATAGATGTCTACTGTCCTGGTCATGATAAGGTTGGCTGCTCAACGTGTATGACCGTTAAACACAGGTTGGAAATTTAACCTTTCTTTCGGTTTCACTGCATTATTAAGGAAATATTTTTTCAACCTTTATTTAATAAATTATTTATTCATATTACGATTTAAAATTACTAACTTATTATTGCATTATTTGTGTGAGTTCGTAATAAATAAAAGACAAGTGGTTTAGATATGTAAACATTCAAAGTATCGGTGTTTACCTTTCATGGACAAGTGAACAAACATACAAGAATATACACAAGAAAGTTAAGAAATTATTTTGATTCTCTTATTCCATCACACAAAGGAATTAATTAATGAAAAGAAGACCTCCAGTTAACATTAGAAAACTAAGCAAACTTTATTTGTTTGTGTTTCTTTTTTTGTTTTGTTGGTTTATAACAAATGCTTGGAATATGTTATACAGTCCGCGAATTTCATTGGAAATAGTAATTAAAATAGAAGTCTTTATGTCGCTTTGATATCTGATTGAAATAATAATAATCAATTCGTAACATCTTACACCTGATTTAAACAATTTTAAAGTAGTGTTGTACATTGATATATTGTGAAGAAATACAACACAAGTATATTTGATAAATGATTTGTTTATACCATGTAGATCATGTATCTACATGTACTAGTAGTCCAACTGATTGTACTTCACAGTTCAAGATATTGTGTTATTTTGTGTATAGGCAATATCTCCTCTCTAAGCGAGATTCTGACCAAGAACAAAAATATCTCAGAATCTCGCTTTGGCTCGTCAAATATTTTAACTACTTGTGCTAGCATAGATAAACATTATGCGCTTCATATTTCTAATGTCTATTTCATTGCAGTGGTTGCAAAGGTATTAGTTACATACCAGACATAGCGTTTAATACTGAAACCTCCAAGAAACTAAAACGTCTTAAAGCCGATATAAATACTTTACAGTCTCGTTTTCACGCCTTAAAACAAAACAAGCAGAAAGAACTCGAAAATGCAAAGACAGGAAAACGTCAATTGATTAAAGAAATAAAATCAGAAAGGAAGAAGATCAACGACTATTTGGACATGATGGAAATGAAGCTTCTTCAAGAAGTGGATATGACATTTCAGATAAAACTGAAACATATAGAGTCGAATATGAAGCAAGTTGATGAGAGGATCGCTGTACTACAAGAAAGTCTGAAGAAGATAAATGCTGCTAAACAGGAAAACGAATCTGAGAAATATGTACAGATCAAACTTGTCAACGAGGAGAAGAAAATTGCAGGCGAAAGTTTAGAAGAGTTGGAGAGGTCAAGAAAAACAGGCACAATACGGTTTGAGCCATACAGACAACCGACTGATTCAGAATGCAACACCATTGGAAATATACTTCACTTTCCAATGATTGAAGTAGAAAAATGTGCTGAATTTAATGCGCGACTTAAGGATGACAAGGAGTCATGTAATATTTTTGGCATGTGCATGTGTGAAGACGGGTGCATTATTATGACAGATTACAACAATAAATGTATAAAGAAAATGAATGATTCCTTCCAGATCATATCTTCGCTGAATGTCACTGACAATCCTGTTGGTATTTGTCAGATAGACTCGTCACTGCTGGCCGTTACTCTGATGAATGATAAGACAGTTCAGTTTATCTCTCAGAAAGAACCAATGAAGTTACAACAGTCCTTCAAAGTCGGCGATAGATGTCGGGGTATTGCATACAATGACGGGATGATTTATGTTTGTTGTGGCGGATTCAAGGATCGTGATGAAGGTGTTGGTCATCTGGAGGTATATACTGTTTCTGGGAAATTGGTTTTATCTCATTATGATAAGATTACACATCCTGGAAATGTTACAATTTCAAACACTACAAATGAGATTTTCGTGATCGATACGCAAAAAGGCATCCTTAACATTGTTGAAAACCGACGCACGAGGCTAAGAACTTTTGTTAAAAAAATATTCCATGATCCCTTTTATATTTGTAAGATAAATGAAAGTCAGTATTGTGTTGCTTTTTTTATGACACACAATTTTCTTTTGATGTCACATGATGGGAAGGATCAGGTAGAACTCCCAATAAGAGAAGATGGTTTAAAAAATCCTACCTGTTTATGTTTTGATAACAAAACTTCAAGACTTTTTGTTTCTTGTTTGGAAAGTGACAAAATCATGATTTATACATTAAAGATAAGTGACTGATTTGTCATAAACGAGAAATAAAACTTGTGAAATAGGGTGCGTGGACAGTACCCTGCACTTTCCAATGCTGTCCATGAACAGGCTAAATCAAACCAAGCCTGCAACATTTTTCAATTTTGTCGTTTTTTAGCATTCTTTAGTGTTTTTTTTTTTCTCTTCTTTTTTGTATGTGACATTTGTGACTATGTAGGTGTTTCCTTTATGAAGTCTGAAAAACCGCTAACGGAATTAGGAAGGTGTATCACTGAAAACGTTAGTTATACGAAGAACTGGCGAAATATAGTTTTTATCATTAATTATATAAAATTCACATATTTTGTAATTATATGTCAGCATCTTATTTTAATGCATATTATTTTTTATAATTATTACGAGTGTGTCTCTTTATTTGTTAATTAGATTACTTAAAATAAGACCACATAATATAATATATTTGCATGTTAATAAAGCAGTAGACTGACTCCATGTTATAATTTTAAAATGTATTTTTTGACATCCGTTTAAAGAACAGTTTGCAGGTACATATGTATATTGTTAGTTTTAGAAGAAAAAAATGTATATAGAAAGTACTATGACTATGACTTGTAATTCCCATATTTACATAAAACTTGTCCAGAAAAATAGAACTTTACAATATGTGGTATATGTTTTTGTTTGTTTGTGAATATAGTTTCAATAAGTTGAAGAAGAAATATCATTTCTGTTTCAATATAATCATGACAAGAGAACCTGAACGGTTTGTAAATTATTTTACACAGATTATTTCAAGTGTACTGTGTTTATCTTTTTATTTTAGAAGATCTAGAATTAAAACCTGTCTTACAACGCAAATGTCTTGGTTATTCCTCAATTTATTTAGAGACAGGCTTGTTTAGTATGGTGGCTGATTCTTCCATTTCATGTCTTCATCCCTCAAAAGCAGAGTCGAACGTATAGCAGTGCGATACTCCTTTAAGCGAGGTGAAATCATGCGATACGGACTAATGGCCGACGAAAGCGAAAACGAGTGGGTATAGACAACAAATATTTGAAAACAAACATGCTCATACCCACTTTCGTTTTCGCTTTCGTAGGCCATTAGTCTGTATCGCATGATTTCACCTCGCTTAAAGGAGTATCGCACTGCTATACGTTCGACCCCCTGTAATAGATACAGGAGAGTGTGCCAGTGTTCAAGGGGCCGTAATCAGATATATAAAAAGGAGATAACTAAAAAATAAACTGGACCGAGTTACGATTATTGCACATTGCAAATCTATCATTGTCAACTATAACGTTGTACATGAATCACGGAACCTGAAATCGCCACTAAACTGCACAGCCAATGTTAGCAAAATAACTTCCTATGGGATTCATGCGAATTCAAGACACTTGTTGCTCAGAAATGACGCAGACAAATTTCGTTTTTGAATAGGTATTAACAAGGCATCACTTTTGTGGAAAAGGTCATTGAACTCAATCTAGTCAGCGATTGGTGAAAAAGGCTCGGAAAAATACAGATGAAATAGCATTCATGAGACAGAAATTTAAAAGAAATGAAGATTGAAGCATAGTTGTTAAAAATAGTACTTCAAAATAAAATATGTGTTCAAATGAACATCATTCTATTTTAAGAAACGATATTTATATTCTCTAGTTTAACATGAAGATATAACTTAGATACAACTATATATGGTTCTTCAAATTCTATTGTCTATGATATGCCTAACCAAGGCAAGATTGGTAGAACTAAGTTGGTAGAGCGTTGGACTATGAATCAGACGACCTATGTTCGATTCCCGGACAGTGCAGGTCAATTACCTTGTGAAACACATTAAGAAGACTATACTTTATATAAAACAAATTTATTTTCTCATTTTTATAAAACAATATGTGATATAAATCAAGGTATATATATAAATAATGTTCTTAATCAAACGAGACAGAATAAACTTGATTTTACACGACATATTTAAGAATTATTATAGGGAATGTTAAAGAAAGTGTTTCAGTGCAAAACTGGCGAGTATAAGCGGAATCAGTGCGAATGCCGAAATCTTCCCCATCCGGGCACTTCCGTTACAGGCCTGGCTCGAGCAATAACAATTATTGATACTGCAGAAGAACTTCAAGTTGCAGCGTTTCACAAAGTCTGTAATACAAAAGACAGAACTACAGTTATCACATTTGTTCATATTTCGCAGGTACGGATCTTGAAATTTTCGGCGGGGTGAGCTTAAGTTTGAAATGACCAAACTAGGGGGAAGGGGGTCCCTCCTCACCCAAGAAAAAAGAAATAAAATCTACATCCTAAAGGTTGGCTCCTGTTACATTTTAGATGCACATTGTAAAATGCAAGTGACTAAATATTTTACTTAGGAACATGCAAGTCAGGTGTTTTTTTCTTCTTTAATTCTAGTCGGTCTCTGAAAAACAAATATCTACAAATAAAATGGAGGTTTCCAATACGTTTTCAAGTACACATTTTTTTTAAAATCACATTGCTACAAATTTCCAAGAGATTTCAGTCTTTATTAAGTTCCGGCCAGATTACACATTTCAAATGTGTAACCATATAGAGTTGTTTAGAGTAGTATGCTAGCCGGTAGAGGTGCGGTACGGGATTCTGAGTGGCTTGGGTTCGAATCCCTGTCGGGTTGCACATTTTCATACCCATCTATAAGCTTAGGAGAGAAACATAATATATGTATATTTACTTACCGCTGTCGGGGTCAGATCCTTTAGACCTACACATCTCCGGACAGTTTGTTGATTGATTATTTATTGAAATTTGCACCTTACATGGCGAACAATCCATACAATTCGAGCTTGCTAGCTGAGCTGAAAATAAAATTTTAAAGATGAAAAAACATCAATTTGGTATTTGAATTGATAATTGCATCTTCTCGGCCCTTTTCGTTAAACTTCGGATATTCGAATTACAGCCAAAGTGTCCCGACTTGTATTGTAATTTCCACACCGTATTTATTGAAATTTGCACCTTACATGCAAACTCCTCGCAGCGGTTACTTCCCCTGATCTGTACAGTTAAAGTAGCAAAGCGTGACGTAACCGCTGTGAGGAGTTTGCCTTACATGGCGAACAATCCATACAATCCGAGCTTGCTAGCTGAGCTGAAAATAAAATTTTAAAGATGAAAAAACATCAATTTGGTATTTGAATTGATAATTGCATCTTCTCGGCCCTTTTCGTTAAACTTCGGATATTCGAATTACAGCCAAAGTGTCCCGACTTGTATTGTAATGTCCACACCGTAATTATTGAAATTTGCACCTTACATGGCGAACAATTCATACAATTCGAGCTTGCTAGCTGAGCTGAAAATAAAATTTTAAAGATGAAAAAACATCAATTTGGTATTTGAATTGATAATTGCATCTTCTCGGCCCTTTTCGTTAAACTTCGGATATTCGAATTACAGCCAAAGTGTCCCGACTTGTATTGTAATTTCCACACCGTAATACCGGCGCCAGTGATGACAGGTTGCTGAAGTGATGACAGACCTGTAACATCGTACTCGTAAACTGGTTTAAGGTAATTAGAAGTTATGATGGCATTAATAGGATTTTGTTACGCTCAATAAGGGGCTTACAAAGTCGTATTAGGAGAAATTATAGACTAATTAGGATTTTAACTACTAATTGGCAGAAAACTAACTAATATTGGCTATATACTGGTTAAATCATCTCGGTTCCAGCAGTGTAAAGGAGCAGTATTGTTTACAGTTTTACACAAATTACTTTTTATCAAACGCTTCGGACTAGTAATAATCTAAGGATTGCTGGCTGTGTGAGTTCAAGTCCCGTCATGGGATACCCACGATTGATAAACATGTTATATAACATACAATCAACCGTGGGTAAAATGAATCGATTTGCGTCGATATACGGCAACAGGTGCGTAAAATATCTACCAATGACATCGCGTTTATCAAATCTATATTCTTCATCATTTTTATTTAAAATGCAGTGACGAGTGCGTGTGACGTCACACGTACTGTGTTAAATATGGCTCCGCCCCTGTCGTGAAATGAATAACGAGTTTTGAAAATGTTGATAAAACTTTGTTTATTTTATTTCACTCTATACTTTTTCAAACGAAATAAAGATTATTTAAAGTGAAATAAATGTAAAACTTAAAACGTTTGCGACATTAAAATAGCGTACTTGATTTGTTTGTTTTGCACGTGCTGTTTGGCGCTACATTGTGACGTCACGTAAACAATACTTTAAACGTCTGTACAGCGTTAACGACTGAATAAAAGATATTGGTGTTCGGATTCATGTTCTTAGTTAGACCATTTTCTTTCATTCTAGATAGTTTTCACAACAAAATTCGACAACAAATTGTTTTTATTTATCAGATTTCAAACAAAATGGCGCCTTCGATTTTCATTTTATCATTCGATATTTTATACACAGCTTCCGTTATTCTGGTTCCCTGTCCAATTATGGTTCCCATAGACGTGCGCGGGTGACCAGTCTAGACATCCGTTTTCAGTCAGAATTCCTAAGTTTTTATCGTTATCTTTTAATTCGAAAGGTTGCGATGTGTCCAATTCGGTACTTTGGACGAAAGTTTTCAAAACCATCACTTAGCAGGTACTCGCGTTACCGTAAAGCTCGCTTTGCGAGCAGGCCCTTCGGGCCAGCTCGTCGAGCTCGCTAATATGAAAAAGGCAAAGCCTCAAAGCGAGCTCAATGTACTTTTTACGTGAAATAGTATGAAATAATCGCTCATTTTTATTTCAAATGCATTGACGAGTGCGTGTGACGTCACACGTACTGTGTTAAATATGGCTCCGCCCCTGTCGTGAAATTAATAACGAGTTTTGAAAACGTTGATAAAACTTTGTTTATTTTATTTCACTCTATATTTTTTCAAATGAAATACAGATTTTTTAAAGTGAAATAAATGTAAAACTTAAAACGTTTGCGACATTAAAATAGCGTACTTGATTTGTTTGTTTTGCACGTGCTGTTTGGCGCTACATTGTGACGTCACGTAAACAATACTTTAAACGTCTGTACAGCGTTAACGACTGAATAAAAAATATTGGTGTTCGGATTCATTTCCTTAGTTAGACCATTTTCTTTCATTCTAGATAGTTTTCACAACAAAATTCGACAAAAAATTGTTTTTATTTATCAGATTTCAAACAAAATGGCGCCTTCGATTTTCATTTTATCATTGAAATTTTATACACAGCTTCCGTTATTCTGGTTCCCTGTCCAATTATGGTTCCCATAGACGTGCGCGGGTGACCAGTCTAGACATCCGTTTTCAGTCAGAATCCCTCAGTTTTTATGGTTATCTTTAAATTCGAAAGGTTGCGATGTGTCCAATTCGGTACTTTGGACGAAAGTTTTCAAAACCATCACTTAGCAGGTACTCGCGTTACCGTAAAGCTCGCTTTGCGAGCAGGCCCTTCGGGCCAGCTCGTCGAGCTCGCTATCAATCAGAAAGGAAAATATCACGCTGTAAAAGTAAATTATCTATACTTTCTTGCTGTAAATCGTTTAATTTTTTCGATGTTGAACTATTCACGTCGTCTATGGTTGTCGCAATAGTGTCTGTAATACCGAACGTCGTACAGAACGAGCGTCTTGATTGGTTTTAATCGCCTCATGAAATCGTGAGGCAGCCAATGAAATAGCTGCCTTTGATACACCTCTAATCGACTGAATATCGGCTAAAAATCCCACGGCTGGTAAATGTTAATGGTTCGGCCGTGGGTATCCGACGATGGGTTTCCTTCATCGTCGGATACCCACGATTGATAAACATGTTATATAACATGCAATCAAAAATGTTAATGGTTCGGCCGTGGGTATCCGACGATGGGTTTCCTTGAGCACGAAACCTTGCTTGCATGACCCTACGTTATGATGAGTTATGTGTATAATACGAAATCCCTTTATTTATTTCAAACTTGAGATATTTATTAGAAAATAAATAACCATTTTCACGGATGTCATTTTTAACCTGTTCAAAATATATTACAAAATGGGGAAAACGAGTTCGTGAAGTGTCTCTACTCAGTGGACAGTAAGTTTATGGCAATAAAATTAACCTTATTTGAGTAATATAATAAGAGGAACTGAATTATAACCTTCTTGTTGTTAATCAGTAAATTTTAGATTTCTGTAATCATTGTATAAATCTGTCATCACCGGTGCCAGTAATACAGTGTGCTGTACATATCCGGTGCCAGTAATACAGTGTGGTATACATATCCGGTGCCAGTAATACAGGGTGGTGTACATGTCAATTAAGATTTGAACAACTGATTTTGATCTTATCATAAAATTTCATATTATATCGATTGTGAAATGTATTTTACGAACGCACGAGTGCATTTACTGGTTGCTGAATGCATGAGGATAATATAAGTAGCTTTTGATTTGTTTTGAAACAACATTCTTTATGATTTCCATTTTATTAATAACAACAACTTTACTATTTCATTTCATTGACGCATATCTGTTAAGCTCTTTGTAATAAAAACAATAATAATGATGATGATGATGGTGATGATGATGATAATAATGATGAAATAATAATGATAATAATAATAAAAATAATAATAACAATGATGATGATGATGATGATGATAATAATGATGAAATAATAATATTAATAATAATAATAATAAAAATAATAATAACAATGATGATGATGATGATAATAATAATAATAATAATAATGATAAAAATAATAATAATAATAATTATGATAATGATAATGATAATAATAATATAATAATAACAATGATGATGATAATTATAATAATTATAATAATATATTAATATAATAATAATAATAATAATAATAATAATACATGTAATGATAATAAATGATGTTGATAATTGTACGTGATAATGATGATCGATGATGATGATGTTCTGATGGTGACGACGACGATAATAATAATAATATAATGGTGATAATAGTCATATCTTTTTGTACATGTAGTTAGTTTAGTTAATAATTGTTATTTATAAAATATTTAAAAAATGAATGTTTTTTACAAAATGCATATATCGGAAAACATACCCGTTAAGGCAAGCAGAAATATCCCGGCAAGTAATGAACGAGTTGAAGAATTCATAGCTCAAGTTGTAAAACAGAAAACTTGAAAATGTTTTACCTATCTGACGGATGTTGTTTCATATATATACATTTATTTAACACGGTTAGTGATTATATAATTCTCAACAAATTCCCCCCATCCTAATTATCGTTGACGCATGATTGAAATTTCAAAATAATGCAAACTTGATTAATCATGTTAGAGAGGGACTTTTCTTATGAGTTAAATCTCTGAATTAACCGATGTCAATCCTCAGGTAAAAATAAAAGATCTCCCATTTTTTGCTTTTATAAAGTAAAATTATATAAATGTCAAATTGCATGACCTCAAAGTCTTCTTGAATGACCATTGGTCAACGAGAACAACGTCTTATAAACGACCGCTGAAAATTACAGCTATTAAAAGTCCCCGCCCCCCTGACCGCTGACAATAACCCCTCATAGAATGACCCTGACCTCTGACATCGACATCTCTTAGAACAAATCCTTGCCGCTGGCAATGACATCTCATAGAAAGACGGCTGAAAACTTTTAGAATGACCTCTGACGATGACATCCCATGAACGCTGAAAACGACATCTTAATTATAGAACAACCGCAGAACTCTGACAACAAACTGACAATGGCATATCATAGTACGAGCCATGACCGCTGGCAATGATATCTCATAGAACGAACCCTGGTCGCTAACAATAACATTTCATAGAGTGATGCTGACCGCTGATAATACTAGTTACATCTAATTGAGTGACTTTTAAGTGACGTTATGCTTATTTGTTTCAGTGTCAACTCAGAAAAATTTTGTTGATATTTCAAAAGATTGACTATTGTAATTGTGATTGAACAATAATTGATAATTACAAATGATTAGGATAAAATATAAAAACTGGCTATAATAAAAATGACTACCTCGCCATATTTATAAATTGATCATTACCGATATTTTTTCGGAGGATTCTTATAAATATTTACAATTTCGGGATTATTAATTTACCCTGTTGGCGTTTATTATAAAATTAAAAACAAATATGACAAATTGTCAAGTTATTTCAACTTTAACTTAACACTCACCATTTACTCCTTGATGTGCATAGTGCCACTTTAATAATAACTGGCAACAAGACAACAAAGTTTCATTGAATGACCTCTGGTCACTAGCAACAACATTGTATTTGACGATCACTGGTCACTGGCAACAACATGGTATTCAACGACCTCTGGTCACTGGCAACAACATTGTATTTAAGGACCTCTGGTCACTGGCAACAACTTGTATTCAACGACCTGTAGTCACCGGCAACAACTTGTATTCAACGACCTGTAGTCACCGGCAACAACTTGTATTCAACGACCTCAGGTCACTGGCAACAACAAAGTATTCAACGACCTCTGGTCAGTGGCAACAACGTTGTATTTAACGACCTCTGGTCACTCACAACAACATTGTATTCAACGACCTCAGGTCACTGCCAATAACATTGTATTCAGCGACCTCTGGTTACTGGCAACAACAAAGTATTCAACGACCTCTGGTCAGTGGCAATAACGTTGTATTTAACGACCTCTGGTCACTGGCAACAACATTGTATTCAACGACCTCTGGTTACTGGCAATAACATTGTATTTAATGACCTCTGGTCACTGGCAACAACATTATATTTAACAACCTCTATTCACTGGCATCAACATTGTTTTTAACGACCTGTGGTCACTGGCAACAACATTGTATTTAACTGGAAACTGGCAACAAAGTCTTATTGGATGACATTTGTCTTGAATGACTTCTTTAAGCTGACAACTATCAAAATATTACTGAATGATCACTAATAGCTGGCAACATATCTAATGGAATATTATAAAGTCGGCGTTATATGTTGGACTGACATGTGGTCGCTGAATGGAATGACAGGTTGACATAATCATCTTATTGAATTAAATATCGAGTCATATAAGCTGTTTATAAAAAATATACCTATATCCATTAAATAGTTATCACAAACTTCGGATATGATTTTAAAAAGTCTGGTCCGGCGAATTCGCTATAACCGAGTTCGAATGTATCAAGTACTGATAAAAAATGAATAGATTATAATCATTGTGTCTTATTCAGTCGTGTATGCAATGGATGGGTGTGTCGCATTCACCAATTTAGCATTTTAAAATAATTCAACGCAATAGTGTCCATTGCTTAACTGTAATTTTTGTTACTTTTACGTGGAAATGAGTGAATGATTTTCATGCTTGAATAAACTTCAAAATAATATTTGGTTTCAAAATCAACAAGTATTATCCTGATTATTATCTGATGACTGGCAAATTTAAGTTCAATAAATGAGTATTTACAAATTCTAAAATAATTATGACGATGCTGAAATTATACATAGAGTAAGAAGGGTCACAAGTTCACAACAGAAATATTTGAAAGACCCTGGTCACACTGGTCAGACTATTTTACATTAAATTTATTAACATCATATCGTGTAGTGTCACCATAGAAATAATTTCTGTAAATATACTGGTATCGAAGCAGTTTCCGTTAAAAATATGAGGTTAATTAAAAAAAAAATAACGTCTCTGATTTAAATAAACTTTTGATACGACTAAATACATTCTTATTGTAAATAAAAACCGGATTCGTGAATTAGACATGCGCATCACAAATGGGGCTCCAACGGGATGTGTAAATTAGCCCTAATTGATCCACAACAGAAGCAGTTTCCGTCACATTTTTTTAATCGTTGATTTTGCGGGTTTATTAATCAGTATCGATATTTATTTTATTATAAGACTTTTTGAAGACCTCTTTAAGCAAATAGAATTGTTTTATTTTGGGTTTTAATAGTAAACATTCAGAAATCTATTGCATTTAATATGACATCTGCAGGGTTTTGACTGATGGTTTCGGCGCATTGACCAGTTCCGAACAATCATGCGAACCATGCATTTACGTAATCGACATGTGCGACAATAAATATATAAAATAGATAAAATATCGTGGTTTTGTTGTTATCTGACATTAACGAATAAATAATTAAGTCACCATTCTTTTTCGGCTTATATGTTTTGTCCGATCATTAGATCTACAACAGGCAAAAATGTTTAAGTTCAGCTCGCCATTTCTATTGGTTATTGGTACGATCATTTTGTTGCGCTTTTTCATTTGACCGTTGACGTCACTAACGTCTCATCAATTTCCCGCTATCATTCTCATCCTTTCCTGTTTGTGATTTCGTATGTGCAGTTTTTGAATTGCTTGCGCAAGCTGAGAACTAGCTAGTATCATGATAGCCGATTAATTGTACTGTGTTAATTTTATGTATTTACATGTATCTGAAGGAGTATCGCCAATTTGTTGGCAAAGTTTAACGATCGCACACATTTTCAGTTTTTTAACGAACGTCAAATTTCTACATTTCACGTTATGATCCCTGCTGTTCAAAACTTGATGATTTAGCCATTTTATGTCTGAATGACGTCAACTTTGGGCATAATGTCAGACTCACTTAAATAGTGCTAGGCTGTTCCCCACCCACTCCGTTTCATTGACCGCATTTGTTTACCATGCTGATACGATATTCAGCGATAACATTTAAACATAACTTTATTGTCTCATCTTTAAATTAACTTTCATTTATATCCTGTCATGATTGATTGTTTATATATTCTTATATATGTCACTTTTCTTCATAATCAAAATATTGTTTGAAATTAGTCCGCCATTTTGTTAACTATAATTATATTGTGACGTCACATTAACCCAGTTTTTACGGGAAACCCTACTTTCATTTTGACGTCATATGTACACAAAAGAAGCATATAAATAGACCGAATTTCAATTAAAGGGTCATAACGGAAAAGATAACGGAAAAGATGACTAAAATTGATAACAGAAAGATAAAAGCTGTAAATCGAATAACAGAATTAAAAATGAAAGATAAAGATATTAAGGTATTTTAAGTAATATTTATTCTATTTATTACATGTATTTGTTTATCATTGATTGTCAAATAAATTTCATTATTTGAGTGATATAAAAAAATTAAAAGAATTTGTTAATTTTACAAATTTGTTGCAACTATTTTTATAATCCTGACTCGGAACCGGCCTGACAATATAAAAAATTGTGTTGGTGGAATAAATGGGGGAAAAAAGAAAATAAATTATGAATAAAATAGAAGTTCAACTAAGCTTCAATAACTTTTTTTATGTGCTGCGCCGGGTGCGTGTTACCATGGTTATTCAATAACACAGGGAACACGCGTTAAGCACACGAATTCAATATTTTTATGCTTAAATTGAAGAAAACATTTTTCGATCGCTGTACATATAAATATATTCTAAATTGAATTGAATATGAAGATGCAAGACTCTTAGTCTAATTACTTTTTGAACAACCCTCGTATATCGGTACATGTTATTTGTATGTAAACTGAAAGAAAAGGACAACTAGTGCATATTATTTTGGCACATGAAAATAAGTTTTTACATAGATCGGTGCATCAAACTTAAAGGGTGAAATGCTGACTTCAGATTGCATAGAGTATGTACAGTTGTCATATATTACATGCAAGAACAGTAATTCACACAATGGTTAAAGCTAATCAATTATCAATCATATTTGGTTCAAACAGTACATTAATACCAGTCAATACCAGTCGTTTAGCAATTAGACATCTACTTGTATTTTGTTTACAAATATTATCTTACACAGTGCACAGAGTCTTGAGTTCATGTTATTTTTTTTTTCAAAACACATCGCCGTGGTTTTCTGTTAGTATTGAACTCCCCTCGGCCATAACTGTAACATGCAAGTTGAGTAAAACTGCCATGTACATAATTTCAATTTAAGAAATAATATATTCCAAACTGTGATTTTATTGCTCAATAACATCACTGTTTGGAGTTCGGATGCGGGGAATTATATCACGAGGGCGCAGCCCGAGTGATATAATGATGCGCATCCGAACGACAAACAGTGATGTTATCAAGCAATAAAATCATCGATTTGGATATATTATTTCGATTCTAACACGACATCAACAAATAAATGCTGCCGTACATGATAATTAGCTAAATTGCGTCTGATTTGTTTCCGTACTTATTGTCAGCGCGTCACATTTTTAGTGGTTACGTCACGTGTATAATGATTACGTCACATGTCTAAATATAGAACGTCAAACAGTGATTTTATAGCATAATAACACACACTTTCGGTTCTAGATCTATGTTCAATAGGGAAAAATGCGGGTCGTGTTAGAATACATAATTGTTCAAACGCATTAAAATGAGGCACTGTCGATCCAGGTAGGTCCTACTCTTCGTAGGTGATATTACAAATGGTTTGTTATGTTCACTGGAACTGCAACCAATCAGATTGAATCAAGAAGTATTCTCATAAGAAAAATGTATTTTCTGATAATTGTTAGGTTTGAAGTAGAATCAAATATCTACTAGTAAAAACCTTTGGTCTTGGAACAATTTGTTAATTAATGTGTATGCAGACAGCGAAAGTTGAAAACCTGTGCCTGAACCGGTCAAACAACTGTACGTGTATTTTTGGTCTAATTGTATTAGGTGATGATAAAATTTGTACAACATGAAACAAAAGACAAAGAAAAAGAAAGAAAAAACTTGTTAATCATTTTTACTCATGGTTATTGGTCAAAACTAGACTTTTTACATCGTATGCTAGTACCATGTAGGTCTGAAACAATCATCATTTTCTAAATGTTTGTTTGTTGAAAAAATAAATTTTGAGTAACAAAGTAAAGATATTTTTAATATTTAAAATTAAGCAAAATATCATGTAGAAATATTAACTGAAACAATAAAAAACTGAAATGTAACACAATTACCGCGATTTAAATGATGATATATTATTTTCAAAATGGCTTATATATGGTCTACGTTTGGTACATACAAACTGACTTTGACTGGATATTTTGTTTTTTCCTTGTGTCATACAGCAGAAATATATGTTATACATTATGGCAATTTTTTACCATAAGTTTCATGTGTTGTTTTCTTCCTTGTTTCAAAGCGTTAAGTACCGTGAACTAAGAGGAGCACAGTATACGTTTTAAATTGATGATAATTTCTTTTCGTGTAATCTAGGCCCTTTCCGCTTAAAAGAACTAAATTTCGTTTTCAATAAATTATTACAATTTACATTTGTATTGACCGTGACGTCATATCCTGAAAAAATATAGGAGGTACACAACAGAGAAATTTTTAGAGAATTCGTTTTGTATTTATTTGTCTTTGTGACAATTTCGTAGAACTTCCTTCATTGAATTTTACAATGACGATCATTAAAGTAACCAAAGATGGAAAGATTCTTGGGAAGAAGAAGGCAGATGAGACCGTAGTTCCTCTTGTAAGTATGGGTCTTTTCTGAAACTTTTCTGTTTTCTTTTTGGTTTATAAATAATATTTACGTAATTTGATTGACTAAAACCGGATATGTTTAACAATCTAATTTAGCTGAAGATAATAGCAGATCAAAAAGAAATATTCACAGTTTATAGACTTACTTACTTGAAAAAAATATAGGGGGCATACGTGGGTCTAAACCAGGAGTATATTTCTATAAGGTTCATTCCGTTTTCTTTGGGTCCTACTAAACACTGCTAAGGACCGCTAAGGACTGCTAAGGAGCCACAAAGGACTACTAAAGAGGCACAAAGGACCTTAAAATACCTCCTAGGCCATTCTTATATTACATGGTATTATTTTTAAGAATTAAGGTATTAAATTATAAGAAGGCCCCAACAGTTATTTTAAGGTCCTTTGTGCCTCCCTAGGAAATATTTATAGGTCTTTGTGCCTGTCTAGCAGTCCTTTTCGCACCTGAGCAGTCCTTAGCGGTCCGGCAACTCATCAAAAGCATAAATTCTATCACCAAAATCATATTTTTTTCTTACAATAATACTTTTTTGTCTATTAACTTACTACTTTATATTATAAGAATGTTCTAGGAGGGATTTGAAGGTCCTTTGTGCATCCCTAGCAGTTGTTAGTGCACCTGAGCAGTTCTTAGCGGTCCGACAACTCTTCAAAAAACATGATTTTATCACTAAAATGATATTTTTTCTTAAAATAATATTTTTTTTGTCACTAAACATACTACCTTGTATTATAAGAATGCCCTAGGAGGTATTTTTAAGGTCCTTTGTGTCCCCCTAGCAGTCTTTTTTGTATCTGAGCAGTCCTTAGCGTCGACAACTCATAAAATTTTCACCAAAATCATATTTTTTCTTAAAAAAATATTTTTTTTTTCACTAAAAAATAAACCATGTAATATAAGAATGGCCTGAGGAGGTCCTTTGTGCCTCTTTAGTAGTCCTTTGTGGCTCCTTAGCAGTCCTTAGCGGTCCTTAGCAGTCCTTAGCGGTCCTTAGCAGTGTTTAGTAGGACCGGTTTTCTTTAGTGTAATATATACAAGTTTCTATACTTGAAAAATACATAGGGGTCTAATCCAGGAGATTGCTGGGCATACTTCACGGGTGAGAGTGGTTTCGTTGAACTACCGGTTCGGCGAACTGATCTTATATACAGGCCTAGACATTAATTTTTGAATCAGGTTGTCCTGTCGGGCAAGTAGTTTTTGTGTCGCCTTGAAAAGGTGACATATAGGGGTTACTTTCGTCGGCGGTGTCGTCGTTGTCGGCGTCCCCTAAAGCTTGTCCGGAGCATAACTCAGTCACTATAAGTCTGATTGACTTCAAACTTGGTATGCATGCTTCTTTCAATAACCCGAAGTGCAGTGCACAAGGACCGGTACTCTGCAGTTCTTATTTTTTGAGTTATTGCCCTTTGTTAATTTTCATACTTTAATTTTGTCCGGGCCATTTCTCTTCAACTAAAAAAGCTATGGACTTGAAACTTCATAGGATGATAGATCTCATTATTAAGAAGTGCAGTGCACAAGAACCAGTACTCTGCACTTCCTAATTTTTTGAGTTATTGCCCTTTGTTAATTTTCATACTTTATTTTTTGTCCGGGCCATTTCTCCTGATGTATAAAAGCCATGGACTTGAAACTTCATAGGATGATAGGTCTCATTAAGAAGAAGTGCAGTGCACAAGAACTGGAACTCTGCATTTCTTATTTTTTGAGTTATTGCCCTTTGTTTATTTTCATACTTTAATTTTGTTCGGGCCATTTCTCCTTAAGTATAAAAGCTATGGACTTGAAACTTCATAGGATGATAGATCTCATTATTAAGAAGTGCAGTGCACAAGAATCGGTACTCTGCATTTCTTAATTTTTGAGTTATGGCCCTTTGTTAATTTTCATACTTAATTTTTGTCCAGGCCATTTCTCCGAAAGTATAAAAGTTATGGACTTGAAACTTCATAGGATGATAGATCTCATTAAAAAGAAGTGCAGTGCATAAGAACTGATACTCTGCATTTCTTATTTTTGAGTTATTGCCCTTTGTTGATTTTCTTACTTTATTTTTGTCCTGGTCATTTCTCCTCGAGTATGAAAGCTATTTACTTGAAACATCATAGAATGATAGATCTTATTGATAAGAAGTGCAGTGTACAGAAACTGCTGCTCTGCACTTATTATTTTTTTAGTTATTGCCCTTTGTTATTTTTCATATTTCATTTTTGTCCTCGCCATTTCCCCTAAACTACATTGTTCACAAGGCGACACATCCGACTCGCGGAGTTCTAGTTAAAACTACTTGCCCTGACCTAAGACTTACTTGTCCTGACCTAAAAATGGTAAAAATGTATAAATCAGAAAAACAAACAAGCTCATACATTATTAAATACTTCTTGTATTAGGTAATAAACTGGACATATTGTTTATAAATGAAATTGATTGTTAGTTAGACACAAATATTTTTTGTATTTAGTAGTTTTTCTAAAACATGGGTTCATCTGTTTATTCAATGTGAATATACTACGGTCATGTACATTTGTTGATATAGGAAACGGAAGGAAAAATATGAGCATGCGCCGCGGTAAGGTAATTCCCCGTTCAATCATCAAGTCAACAGCCGTAAACGAGTCTTCGTTGTGTTCATAATGTTGTTATATTAGATTAAACAATAAATCATTTTAAATGCAAAAACTTTATTTAACAATTATATTTAAAGATCAATATGATTATTTACATATTTTCAATGATATCTTTACATGCAAACATCAAAATTTAAACAACAGCTAACACGGGAATTACCTTGTACAAAATTAGATAAAGTCTATTATTAGAACGGGGAATTACCTTACCGCGGCGCATGCTCATATTTTTCCTTCTGTTTCCTATATCAACAAATGTACATGACCGTAGTATATTCACATTATTGATAATGATTCATGGTGTATTTTGTTTGAAAGATGTTTATAAATGAAAAGATGTTATTTCTATTCATTTTGTACATGCATTTTGTCAATGATGCTTTTTATTTTCACTTGCCCTGTCGGACAAGTGCTTTTCAAAATAACTTGCCCGGACCAAACTTTTAGTTGTCCCGGGCAGTCGGACAACCGTTAATGTCGAGCCCTGATATAATAAAGGAAGCCAAAAGTTCTAGCCGTACGTGAGTCACGTACGACTAGCCAGGACTAAGAGAAAGAATTAACAATTGTATTTTATAATCTAAATATATATACAAAAAAAAACATAAACAAATTCCCGTATGTAATAAACTATTATAAACAACACACATTACAAATACTTTATTCTTCTCTATATAAACAATTGACACATGCATATTATTAAAGAGAATGCATCATGATTTCTATGTAACAAACAACAACAATCTGTTTTAAGTCTTTATGATATTCACCACTCTATATATATAAAACTTTGATTTAAAAGTTTCTATTACAACAAAATATTGATGATAAAAACACATTATATATATGAACCATGTCTACATTGCCTTTAATTACTATATAACATAAGGTCGCAAACCACTTTCGCACCTCTTCATAAAAATCAAGTTCGACGAAACCACCACAATTCATACTTCACTACCCCCCCCCCCTTTGACTTTGACACTTCCCCTCTTGAAATTATTTTATTGAGACCCCCCCCCCCCCCCCCCCCCCCCCCCCCGGTTCCCTTTAAATCTAAGACTGTGGCATGATGACAATAAGGTCAATCTTTTTTTTCCCCAAGAATACTTTGTAAAGCTTCAAATGTCAAATAAATTTCTTCTCAATTTTTAGCTCACCTGTCAGGGTGAGCTTTTGTGATCGCATTTTGTCCGTCGTCCGGCCGTAAACTTTTGTTTTAAATGACATCTCCTCATAAACCACTGAGCCAATTTCATCCAAACTTCACAGGAATGTTCCTTTGGTGGTCACCTATAAAAATTGTTCAAAGAATTTAATTCCATACAGAACTCTGGTTGCCATGGCAACCGAAAGAAAAATCTTTAAATATCTTCTTTTAAACAATCCTAAGAGCTAGAGCTTAGATATTTGGCATGAAACATCTTCTAATGAGTGTCTACCAAGTTTGTTCAAATAAAAGCCCTGGGGTCAAAATTGGCCCCGCGCCAGGGGGTCATAGATTTTCCCTATATGCATATAGTAAAAACTTAAAAAATCTTCTTTTAAAGAACCCAAAGAGCTAGAGCTAAGATATTTAGCATGAAACATCTTCTAGTGAGTGTCTACCAAGTTTGCTCAAATAAAAGCCCTGGGGTCAAAATTGGCCCCGCCCCGGGGGGTCATTGATTTTCCCTATATGCATATAGTAAAAACTTAAAAAATCTTCTTTTATAGAACCCAAAGAGCTAGAGCTTAGATATTTAGCATGAAACATGTTCTAATGAGTGTCTACCAAGTATGTTCAAATAAAAGCCCTGGGGTCAAAACTGGCCCGCCCCGGGGGTCATTGATTTTCCTTATATGTGTATAGCAAAAACTTAAAAATCTTCTTTGAAAAAACCCAAATAGCTAGAGTTTAGATATTAAGCATAAAACATCTTTAAGTAAATATCTACAAAGTTTGTTCAAATAAAAGCCCGGGGGTCAAAACTGGCCCTGCCCCAGGGGTGTCATTGTTTTTTAACTATATGTGTATAGTAAAAACTTAAAAAATCTTCTTTTAAAAAACCCAATGAGCTAGAACTAAGATGTTTAGCATGAAACATCTTCTTATGAGTATCTACCAAGTTTGTTCAAATAAACAAATAAAAGCCCTTGGGTAAAAATTGGCCCGGGGGGGGGGGGGGGGCTATATACAGGTGAGCGACCTCAGGGCCATCATGGCCCTCTTGCAGAACATAATTTGATAATTTGTTGTAGGGATTAAACGATGATCGAGTATAATCGATAATTGATCGTTTATAGGACCGATTGGCGATGATCGAATACAAAGTTCAATAATCAAATTTTTATCATTTATCGGTAATTTACAATATCTTCTTGCTGTTACTTAAGTGACTCACTGTATTTTAACAACACTTTAAATTAAAGCCTGGGCTTTGGTTGACCCAAAATGAATGAGAAAGCATACTGGTGACCATGAGGTAAATAGTTGACAGTGAGACTTTCTAGTTTAAAGACATATATATACAGTGCTCAAATTTGACATCAAGAAAATTGCTACACAGTCTATTTGTAAACATGAAATAAACATGTTTTAAGTCACTACAATCATGTAGTTTATTTCAGTTGATTAAGTGGTAGTTACGCAAAATATAGAATATAAATGGAATTCTTATAAATATTAAAGCATGATATGTACATTGTACATATTTACTTTGTTATTGTAAATGTTTCGATTATATAAATTATATAATAATCGATGATTGATCGAAAGGTGTTGTTCGTTTATTTTCGATGATCGATTTTGATTTTTGTCCGATTAAGAAACCCTAAATTTTGTTGCTATTTCATACACAACTGCTGATTTGATTTAATAGCGATAATCTTGAGATGCCGCTAGTTATTGTTTTGTATTGAATATTAAGACCAATTATCCAGTGCATATTCAACAATCTGCAGAGTTCTCACTAGGACCATAAGACATGGAGTCCATGGACTCCCAAACCTATAAAAGTTGGAGTCCAAAAGCGCGTCCTGGCATTTCGGCACAATATCTTAAATTCTTTTAATACTCTTATAGAACGTTTTTGCAAGAATGGGAACTAAAGCAAAATTTTGCCTAGAAAATGACGAAAATATTCGATAATAACTCAAAATTACACTCATTTGTAAGCTTGAGAAAACAGTCTTTTAACTTGCGGCGTAATAGTCAATAGTTAAATCCTTTTGTCGGTAAAATTTGCTAATTTCCAATCAACTGTTGATCAAAGATAATTATCACCTTGTGTTATAACTGGTAATTACATGTACAGCATGTGTATTCAAGTCTGATCCCTATCGTGTGATAATGATCGAAAGCGTAATCGCTGATTGAGGCTAACCGCTTCACTGGTCAATGTGCATCTAAGGACCGTCTACCTATAGACTGACACGCGCTGACATATTTTTGTGGTTGTAAACAATTGATAATGTTTATGCGTCCCCAGGCAAAATTAAGCGTGCGCGGAATCCTTGCTCTGAAATATTTGCGTCCAGCTGTATTATACATGCGTAACAGGATGCTGAAATAAGAGTAACCGAGAACCCTGAATCTGCCAGGTATTTTCACACCCATTTAATAGTGTCATATTTATCAGTTGATAAACATGTAAACATACCATGAGGTCAGTGTACATGTATTAGACTGTGTTACTGTTTATATCATTATTTCATTCAGAAGGGAAGTTACAAATATTAAAGGAATAGGAATGGATGGATTGATGTCTGTCTAATATAAATATTCATCATTTAAAAAGAGGTACAATGACAGTTTTTCTGTTGACATCAACCCTATAAGTGAGAAATTCGTGTTTTAAGACACTACTTGAGAAATGAGTTCATGGGCGCCGCCATTTTGGCGTTCTGTCATTCTCGCGAGACAGGCGAGACCGAGATTGTGACGTGTTATACCCACTTCCGGTAAAGGCGGACACGCTGGTACAACTGAAATATATCTTGATGTAGAACTTAATTAATCTTAGTGCGTACATTATTTATTATTTATGAAAACATCATGTGGAACTGAATTGCTTTAATTAATTAATTGAAGACGCCGCGGCATTTATTAACCAGGTTTTCCGAAGGAAAAAACTGGATATTAGATTGAGGTATGTCGGCGGGCGGGCGGGCGTAAACAATTTCTTCTGTGCGCAACTCCTCCTACATTTCTCAACGGATTTTGACCAAACTTTCACTGAAGCTTTGTCATCAAGTGCCCTGGTGCATATTGTCGGGGTTTTGCGATTAGATAATATTTGACCTAATTATGGCCCTTTGTTTTTTTTCCTTATATAAAATATATAGTGAACAATTTCTTCTGTGCGCAACTCCTACATTTCTCAACGGATTTTGACCAAACTTTCTCAGAAGCTTTGTCATCAAGTGCCCTGTCACATATTGCCAGGGTTTTGCAATTGGTATATATTTGACCTAATTATGGCCCTTTGTTTTTTTTCCTTATAAAGAATATATAGTGAACAATTTCTTCTGTGCGCAACTCCTCCTACATTTCTCAACGGATTTTGACCAAACTTTCTTAGAAGCTTTGTTATCAAGTGCCTGGCACATATTGTCGGGGTTTTGTGAATGGATAATATTTGACCGAATTATGGCCCTTTGTATATTTTTTCCTTATACAGAATATATAGAGAACAATTTCTTCTGTGCTCAACTCCTACATTTCTCAACGGATTTTGACCAAACTTTCTTAGAAGCTTTGTTATCAAGTGCCTGGCACATATTGTCGGGGTTTTGTGATTGGATAATATTTGACCGAATTATGGCCCTTTGTATATTTTTTCCTTATACAGAATATATAGTGAACAATTTCTACAGTGCGCAACTTCTCCTACATTTCTCAATGGATTTTGACCAAACTTTCACAGAAGCTTTGTCATCAAGTGCCCTGGCGCTCACTAAATTCCCATGTTTCTTCCAAGACATCATTAAAGTATTTTTTTAAAATTGTGAACATACTTTTCTTGATATCGCACAAAACACCACACGCCAATATTGTTGACAAAAGAAAATGACAAGAGACGCAAAAATTAAGCAAAAATAAAGTACTGTTTACCTTTCTAAAATATTTGGGAAAAAAAGGCGAATAGACAACATAAAATTTCTCAATCATTTTTGTTTGAGGAATATTAAAAAAGCCATAATTCCTCCTAAAAGTTCAATTAAAAACAAATGCCCCTTCATGACAAAGCTTCTGTGAAATATTTTGCTGAAAACCTGGTTGCATCGCATTGCGATGTTCCTTGTTATCATTTGTCCGATTTTCAAGCTTGCTGATGATCCCACCACATGATTTAAGCAATGACTGCATAGTTTTCAAAGATAAACCATCAATTTAATTTGGGTACTTTGAGAAACTTCTTCAAATTGACGATATATCCTTTTATTTTGTACTTAATTTTCGCTAGACAAGCTGTCCGAATAGGGTACATCGCCGGTCATGTATCTTTTTCTCAGCGTAAAATATCAACTAAATCAAATATGCAGAGATCTGCTGAGGACGCGATTTTCCGACATTGATGCTAAAAATAAAATGGCGCAGGAAAATCGGCAGCTAGACAAATATCATATGAAAACAAAACTGTCCGTTCGGTTTTTTAGGCACCCAGTCAAAACTGGTACCAACAGCAACAGGTTGCCCATTGCATTCCCCTGTAATTACGCATATTCCCGGGTTTATCCAGTTCCCTATAGCTTTTTTCCACGTTATCTACTTACCCAATCCCTTTCCCACACAGATACGCATTTCTACTACCGTAAATTTAATCCAATAAAACAAAAAAAATCATAAATCTACTTAATATTTAAAATGATTATTGGTAACTGAAAAAAAATGTGTTGCTATTTTATGAAATGCTGTAATTTACAGTATAACTTGACAGGTGCGGAACTTAATTTCCCCTAAGGTCATTCAGTTCACTGATGAAGCGTAAAAAAATAGATGTCTTGTTCGTCATTAGAATATTTGACAAGGGTGATTAACCAATCAGGGCAACATTGTGCATGATCAAAAGGTCTGTCGGCACAGAGGCATACAAGGAGCAATAAAAATCGTTAGTACACAGTGTGACAGGAACATTTGGTGCAAATTAGGAACAATTAAAATGGATAATGCACAGTATTAGACATAAGTAGTAAGAACCAGCAATTGTGTGAATAAATTATGCAAATGAGATTTTTGAGCAGCCAATAAAAATGTTTTGCCTGCAGTTAATATTAGGCTACGATTACAAAGTAAATAAATACCACGCAGCATCATACGTTGACAGACATGTAAACAATTTACTTTTCAAAAGAGTTGCTTATATTTTTGAAATGTGTACATCACTACTAACATATGTTCACACCTTCTAATTTGAAAGTCAGAATCAAACTGCAAAAATTTAATTACGTGTACTATTAAGAACACGTTTTAGTAGGATTTTTATAATAATGATAATTATCGCCGTTCAATAATTAACAGCCAATTATTCGTTGGTGCGTTTGTTTATTTAATTGCATTATTTGATTGTGAACCTTTGTTAAATAATAACATGTGTATTTATTAACTCTGTGAAATATTGTTTAATTACATTAAGATGAGACTTTAATGAACATAGCATTGATTGGAGTAACGGGCATCACTGGCCTGAAGTGGTGCGACCGGTAGACGTTGATTTTTTATTAATGTTTCTTTATTTTTTTTTTTTTTTTTTTTGGATATTGTTACGTATTTTGAACCATAAAAAAATCTCCTCTACACCTCCTGTGAAAATTAAATTGTCTGGTCAATACTTTATTATATAAATATTTCGCTAGGATTCAACTAGATTTATTATAAATCTAAAGATGTGGGGAAATGACATCACGCGCACCTGTTTTTATACGGCCAATACACAAACATGGCCGCGCCTACTGATTTGTAGAAATCGGTGATCTAGCGATTTAAATTGCTTTATAATTCGTTTAATATTATTATTTGGCGGCAGAAAATTTGCAGATTTATTATTTATAGTATGCTTTTTCTGAAATCAAGTTTTTATTCTAACCTTGTCTTTCCCTTTAACCAGTATATGACCCACAAAAGAAGTAGACTGTGTCACTGTGTTTTAGTTTAGTTTATACAGTACTGGACACGCGAAACCGGCAAAAGTTATGCCGCGAGTGTAGTCTATGACGCGACGGGACATTACGCGGTAAAACATTGCCACGTGCAAGTTCGCCAAATTTCATGGCGGTTCACGAAAAATTGCCGTGATGTATCGCCGTAATTTACTGCAAATCAACAGCAATATTTGTATTAGAAAGTGCTACTTCGTCCCGCCCGGGGGTCTTTAATTTTCACTTAATACATATAGTAAACACTTTGAAAAAAATCTTGTAAATGTCATGTATATTTACTAATATTTAGCAATTGAACATGTACTTTGTACAGCGTATACATTTTGTATTCGAAAACAAAGCAATCAGGTGCTGGATGAAAATTAGTTAACAACAAATTGAGATTAAAATTACAAAATGTAATTGGAACTACATGTCCATGAAAGAACGCACGATAACAAATTGTCCAATTGTTACTTTGATAATAATACAAATGTAATTAAAATCCGTTGTTTATTTTCGCACATATTCTATTTTTAGAACAATACAGTGCGACATTTATTACCGATTCACAGGTGTAACTAATTATTACGTCTAATACGCTGATTATACATGTAATTGTTGAAAATTGTGAATGTTTTATCACTTAAATTGAGACTTTCTTTACTTTCAATTTCACGAGTAAAAAATGCCAGGTGCATGAGATGAGTAGGTGATGAGAAGCAAGATGCAAGTTGATTGGTCGACAATAAAATAATTTATTATTACAAAAAAATTACAAGATTTTCTTGATGCAACTTCATGTAGATCTACTAATTAATTTTCATACATGTACATAATTATATATCATTTAAATACAAATGTTTTCAAGTTCATAGAGTACAACATACATTTATTATACAAAGTAACATGTATTATTCCCGGCGAATCACGGCAAATGTTCACGGCAAAATCGCCGTGAGTTGAAATTGTGGGAATTGTCTCAAGTTGTCGCGAATTTACTCGCGTTATAAAGCATGAGGGTTCGCCGCGAATATGCGAATTGTGCGGGTTTTGCGTGTCCAGTACTGTACAAATTAATTTTAGTTCCATTGTGTTGGAAGCTTTAAGCTAATTGAAACACTCTTGAATCCGTTCCTGGAGCCAACCAGTACTAAGCAATGAATGTAAAGTTTCTTGCTCAAGGAAACAACCGCTTGCCGAAGTTGCCCCTGACAGAGTTTGAACCCACGCGGTCAGTAATCCTTAGATTACTAGTCCGACGCGTTAACCATCAAACGAAAGTTGTAGAACTGATGAAAAACCAAATGTGTACTTTTCCATTTTTAAAATAGAAAATGCTAAATTTAGCCTGGAGATGCCAAAAGTCATACTTTTCGTAAGTTTGAGCCAATTGTGATTTTCTTGGGCCAATTTAATTATTTTGGAGCCAATTTGCTCATTGACTCCTGCCAGTGCTAGCCCTGTTTGTGGTACAATTAAAATGGCAGCATCCAACAAAAAATGATACTAAAAATTTCACTGATGGGCATTGAATTCTCCATATTTTTCAATTGTTTTTTATTACTCCAATATCCCTTTTAAATACAGTCGACTCGCATTGGGACCGTCCAAAAAATACCGAGATAACAAAGTGTCGAGATAAAGGTACTAGGGTTTGAACAAGGCAGAAACTGATTTTTGCAAAAGACATGTGCATACTTTAAGTCATATAAATTAAATATGAATTATGATAACTCCATGTCTTGTTTTCTTTTAGCCTTATAAGAGCCTTATATCGCAAAGTCAACATTTATGAAAGTTACATAAGCGGATGTTTACCAGTGGAAATACTAGAGTCTGTGATAAAAACACATAGTGAGGTTTACTCAGTAATACACTACTAGCTAAAACGTTGATTTCAGCATAGTCAAACCAGATATCTTCCATGGTTGCTTTATAATTGGCCACTTCTCAATGTTGTTCGTCCATTGTTTGATTTTTATGTTGTAAAACAATATTGCAACAATAATGTTTCTATACTTTCACTATTCATTTATTTTACATTTCATGTCATAATGAATGTAATACCGTATAAGTACTATTTTCTGCGGGAACTTTATTTCTGCAGTTCATAACTACACCGCAGATTTAAAAACCGTAGAAAATTAAGCATTTCCATATGTATATGTCGGAATATGTCAACTACCGTTATTGTATAATTACATTATCATATACCGTTATCAGCTTTTATAGATGGGAATTTTTCTTTATGTATCTGTCGTGAATAAAATATTAGAAAAAATGTAACTTTGCTTGTTCTCTTTGTTTAATTAAATGCATGTATTATGTTTGTATGATTTTCGCTCACCCTTAGCTTGATTTTTTTGTAAAATCAAATCATTGTAGATTGACGGGTGCAATAAACATACCTTTTTGTATTTGTAAAATATCTTGTGTCTGCGTGCGATTTTGCCATTGTTTATTATTCACACTTCATATTTATACACATACAGTATTAAAATTGTTGTCATTGCACGTTTATTAACATGTCTATACCGATACATGATGATAACGACGAAACACATAATCAGTCGTCTGCATGTTAATTGGAACTAATGTACATGTTACATCAACAAATCTTGAAATGTTGTATGTTTGTGTCGGTTAATTTTGTAAACATATCTTTATTAAAACGCAGAAATAAAAAGCATCAATGCGAGAATGATGACACGGCAGAAATAAGATACGCAGAAATTAAAAACCCCATATTTTAAGAAAAATCGCAGAATATTAAGACCGCAGAAATAAGTACTTATACGGTAGTCTAATACGATGTTCGAATATTTTATAAATAACTGACAATTCATTCATTTTGGACATATTTAGTCAATCAACACACTAATTTTTTTACTTGAGCATAAACACATGTATTTGCAGAAATTGCTACTGTACATGGCAGAAAATTGTACATAAACCATTCTACAATGTTGAAATGTTAATGATAAACAAAAACAAGGTAAAACATTAACTACAAAGTCCAACAAATTAGAATTTCTTTCGACCAATTTTGAAATTTTTTTCATACATGACTCAAGTGGCCAATGACAGCAAGGGTATTGATTGTGATAGCAAATGCTTAGGCCTAAAAAAAAAATTGTTTTGTTAGGGTAACATGCTCTCAAGGAATAGGCTAAGGGTAGGTCGGATTTTTTTTTTTTTTTTTTTTTTTATTCACCAGTATGGAAATTTCTGACATCCCTCCCGGGTGGCACAAATACATCCCTTCTATGTTTTCAAAAGACATTTTAGGTGTAACAATCTTAAACTCTCGGCGTTCTGCCGTTTGGTGTCAGAAGATCACATGCCGTTTTACAAATATTGACAATGTGACCCGCCATTTTGTAACTAAGAGCAGCGATAAAACCTGTACCGTACCTCAATAATACGGTATTTTCTTCAATTTTTATTTTTTTTTGACACAAAAAAACGGTAGGGTCGGCGTATATTATTAGGTAGGGTCGGGTGACCCGAACAAAACAATTTTTTTTTTTAGGCCTTACAGCACTTTATTATAGAAATATATGAAAACATACCACTCATATATATAAAGTTATTATCAACTTAGCATATTATAAGATTTAGGATGATTTTACATTAAATTCCATTCTATAGTTTTATGATGCTGTTGACTATATTTTCAGGCTCCGGAGAGTAGCGAGCCAGCTGGCCGTACCTTACACATCTCGTACGTACCGAGTGCAAGATCAAAACGTCTTGTTAACGTTTTTCTCCTGATTATTGCCTTGCTGGTACTCAGTGCTGGAATCATTGGAGGTGTCTACCTGTACAAATATATGCAACACAGGGTTCGTATACATATATTTATTTACGTTTTGTCCAAATCATTTGACATTGCTGTACTTGCTTATATGTAAAAAAAACATGTATAAAAGTTTAGCATTGCTGAAATAATGGAATATGCATTGGTCTATTGTAACATTAGTTCAAGGGAATAATAGGGTGACATTTGCTCTTTGACCTAGATTAGAAGATTATCAAATGCCATTCACAATGCAAGTTAAAAAAAACCCGTAATATTCTTGTGAGATAAACAGTAGTGCATATCAGTTGAGTAGCTTTATACCTATAAATTAATGCCATTTTATACAAAATATGGCAAATTTTTTAACAATATAATTCAATGCTACTAATTAACCAACATGTGGTTTGCTGGAAAAAAAATTAAACATATAAAAATCACCTGTATATCATAGTTGTTTACTATCAATTAAAACTTTTCTGCACATTTACCAGGCTATATACATATGTACAAAGTTTACCTATTTTTGCTCTTTTAATGTGAAAATTCATTGAATTAACTAGTGTGCCAGTTTGAATTTAAAGTGTGGCAGATCCATTCAGCAACTATACAAGTGGTACAGTTAGGGATATGACCATCATGTCGAAATATTGGAGAATATCACAAATTGACAAAAATTCACTAAAATTTCCACTAGTCTTATTATGTTAATTTAAACCAACCTGTCATTTAATTCTACTCTTGCATGATTCGCTAGTATTTCCTCACACAAAATATCAGGGAATTTTAAATTCGCCAACCTTTCAACAGGAGGAAATAATTATCCACTTATATGGTTAGAATTAGTTGTTATATAATTACAGCACAGAGTTTCAAGAATCTCCGTACAGTATGAGGATGACAAACCAAAGCCAGACCATCAGACGGAGTCAGTGACGTACATGACGATGGAGGAAGACATTGATATCCGCATTGAAGAGGAGCTCGAGAGGATTGAAGTCCCAAGATTTGACGAGTGCCGCCAGTCCGTTATCTTACACGATTTCCACATGGTATTTACATACATTTTCTTGTTTAAAGGCACATTATGTCTAAGAAACATATAATTTTTTACCTTTTTAGAAAGAACAAATATAAATTTTATAATGTTTGAATAATGGCTTTAGGGAATGCTTGATGTCTATTATGTGTATAATATCATAAAGTGATAAATGTTAAATAATTTGTCACCAAAGTAGCGAAATGTAAACAATCTTAATTTTTTGACTTCGATACTATTATTTTACAATACAAAATACTATTTCACTATAACACTGTTATAGTTAAACAGTACTTTTTGCCAAAAAGCAACAGATGAAAAAATTGGTTCAGGTACATGCTGTAATTGGCCAATGAGTTACTTTTTAGATACCACAGGGTTTTTTTTCCAGGATTTTGGGAACATGAACCATACACATGGAATTGAGAATTTCAGCAATGTTTTCTTACAAATTGGGAAAAATTGCATGACTTTAATTTTACAGTGATTAAATGAATGCAAAGAATAACTGTCTATGATGGCATCTGCAAAGATTTAAAAACCTTAACAGTGAAGAAGCCCTAATTTTCAAAGATTTTATAATTTGTTATTCAATATTTTTATTTTGTAACTTTCAAATTGAAACTTCCTGTGTATTGGGAAAATGATAAACTATTTTCAATAGGGAATATGACCAAATATCGGCTATGAAATAATGCAAAAAAATCCCTGTACCAGAGAAGTACACATAAGATAAAAAAAACTTTGAGAAATAAAAATAGAAGGCATTTCAGGGCTAAATGGGCCTTTAAAGCAGCATTCTTCCATATAAATGCCATTTTCATGAAAATTTTGAAAATGTATTATAAAAGTTAAAAACTTTGAGGTAATTAAAACATTGCAAATGTCATTTTCAATCCATGTAAATTAATACCAATAAGAGCTCAAAATATGCAAAAATAGCCCTTTACTGTGTAAGTCACACAGGAGAAATATGGTGATAAATACAGCAAAATCAGCCATTTATTGCACATAACATGTAAATTTATTATTACTTGAATCTTGAATATTTTTACCTTTCTTTTAATCTTAGTATATAAATTTATTCAAAATTTGTAATTACTTAAATCATGAATCTTTTTACTTATTTTAAAATCTTAGTACATTTTTCTGAAGTTTGATTTTTCTTGAAATATTTTGAATCATCTTTGAGAATCTTTATAAAACTGAAAAAGTTTTATATGGAATGTTTATTTAATCAACTGCTTATGTTGTTCATCGCTAAATCGTGAATAGTCAGCTGAACTTTTGGCTATTATTTTTTTCAGTTAAAAATATTGGCTATTATTTTATTTGAGCCTGTGTGAGCCCATGATACAGCTTTAATTGATGTTACATAATAATGCTGTTGACCTTAATATCATGAAATTTTAGTGCTTTAATGAAATATAAATTAGTTATACTGTACCATTATCTTAATTTGATATATAAATTATGTAGTGCAATTAATTAATTAATTCTACCAACAAAATGCATGTGGAAAGCTAAAGCTAGATTTATTACTTTGATCAGTTACTAATTGAGTAACAGTTTGGTTGCTTTATGAATATTTTCAGTAATGTACAACAAATATAGATATTGGCAACTTGCATAGATTTAAATGTCAATTTTCTGGCTGAAATTGTCGATATACATGTAATGTACATACAATGTACCAAGTCATCTGTCATATTGGATCATTGAAATGTTTTGTGTGTTAGATAAGTTTCCAAGGTTCATTAAAATGTAATAATTTGCCAAAGCAAATGTCAAAGTAATAATAAACATCGTACTATGTATTGTAAAGTTTTTACATTTTCATATATATAACAAACTGACATATTGTAAAAATAGAAATAATATTCATTGCGAGAAAATAAAGTTATATAGAGAAAAAACACCCTCAGATTTAATACTTTAGAGTGACACTATCCTCAGTTTTTCAAGTTTAGTTGAATTGCCTTTATACTTAAAAAGATTCATTATCATATGGTCCATGTAATTGACCAATTGCCTACATTATAATTTTGTTATTATATTTAAAAAGATTGACTATTATATGGTAAAAAATGGATGTTTAGGATGAAATAAACAACTGCCTGAAATATAAAATGACTGCCCCACTGTTTTGTTTTTTTTATTGAACGTTAACAATACATTCAGATTCCGAAAGATATTTATAGAATTTTCTGTGAGTCACATGGGTTATTCAATTCATTATACACATGAACTAGACTATAAAATTGAAAGCAATTATGGGAAAATGAAAGGTTATTTTTACTTTGATCTGTACACTCACCTTTTACACTCGATTAATACATGTATAATTGCTGGATTGTCCTGCGGTCACTAAAGTAATGACTATTGGGAACAATAAGTTATTGTAAATATTCTTGAAAGATATATCATTCTATTTCTCTTATGCATCCAAAAAATGTTGAGAATAGTGAATTTTACAGACTGTTAACAATTTTATGCAAATTGGCTGACTTGCTATTTATCTGCTTCACTGCCGATAATAAATATTCATTAGTTGACCTAATTTACACAAAAAAAAACATTTGATTTTGTTTGTGAGCAATTGACTTAGTAATGTCAATAGAAAAGGCAAGAATAAATTTCTTTACTGCTAAAATTGGGTCAATCTCATGGTCACGAAGGCTAAAAATAGATTTTCCATATTTAGCTCACTTGAGAACATAATTTCCCTATAGAAGGGCCTAGTTGCTTTTTATTCATCACAAACCTCTACAAATGGGTTGAGTTTTAGGTCAATTGGGTCATGGTTAAAAAAAAAGGTCGCTCTCAGAGGTTTAGGTGAAAAATAGAATTTCCTACATAACCTAATAGTATGGCCATGTTTTTTACGTAACATCAGCGAGGATATGTCAATGTTACTGAGATTTTTCTTTGTTGTAGAACTACACAGTGATTGTTGACAATGAAGATCAGGAGTGCTTTATCATGGATCTTGACAGGAAGCAAATAAGCCCACCAAAGTCATTCGCTGAGCTCATCAGAAAATACTCAGTAAGTATAAAATATACATCCTATTTACAAGTATTTTCTAGGCGAGTCTTTCATATAAAATAAGTTTAAAACCATTTAAAAAAATATTTTTTGATCAGCCTCTGGATGTAATAGGTCTCATAAACAAAATCGTACGTACAAAGGAAACATGACATGACTGGTAAGAAGTACTTGTACATGTACATGTGGCTTTTCCTTGGGATAGCCAGCAATTTGTAGGAATAGAAATAAAGGCTCTTAATTCACTGGTAAATGGATTGATCACTTACAAACACTGTAACACATTATTCTTTTGAGGGACATGTTATACATGATTCTTCATATATTTCTGTTATTGGTATTGGTGTATTGATTGGTACCAGTATATATTGGTACCAGTCAGTATAACACTATTGATACCAGTGTATATTGATTGGGACCAGTGAATATTGATTGGGACCAGTGAATATTGATTGGGACAAGTGAATATTGATTGGGACCAGTGAATATTGATTGATACTGGTGTATACTGATTGGTACTGGTGTATATTGGTACCACTCAGTATTGGTACCAGTGTAAATTGGTTGGTACCAGTGTAAATGGGTTGGTACCAGTGTAAATGGGTTGGTACCTGTGAATATTGATTGGTACCTGTGTAAATTGGTTGGTACCTGTGAATATTGATTGGTATCAGTGTAAATTGATTGGTACCAGTGTAAATTGGTTGGTACCTGTGAATATTGATTGGTACCTGTGTAAATTGGTTGGTACCTGTGAATATTGATTGGTATCAGTGTATATTGATTTGTAATAGTGTAAATTGGTACTGGTGTATATTGATTTCTCAGTTTATGTGACAACCAGGGTTAAAAATAGAAAAAATTCTTTGAAACAACACCAGGCAGGTCTTTGGAATGGTCATCACTAAATAGGACATAAAATATCGTCAAGTGATTCCCATAGTATTCTCTATACAGTTTCTTCATATAATTTGTCTTGCATCTTTTGTGCCTTCCAGAGTAGCTAAAAATAGAAAAATCTTTTAATTTCTTCTTCTGGATTGATATTTGCTAAGAAACAAACCTGATAATTACTTAGTGACCTACTTTGGCAGAAGTTTTTCACAGAAGTTTTTCACAGTAAATAATAAAAAGGAAAAAGAATTATCCAGAATAAACTCATAAACCAGTGTTACATTTTATTGTTTGTGTTAGATATATATTTGACAAGTATATATAAATTATCTTATTATAAAGGAAAATGTATTAAGTGTTTGTAAGTAGATTGAAAGGGAAAGGGAAGTTCTTGTTAATGAGCTATTGAGAATAAATGTTATACAAAATGTCAGTTATACAAATGTCAATATACATAAGTGGCATTTTGTTTGATGTACAAGTTTTTCTGTTTGTTTTGTTTTGGTTGGGTTTTACATTGCATCAGCTAGATAGAGGTCATTTGGTGAATTAAAACTTTCCAGCTTTAATGGTGGAGTGCCCCTCCATGCATTATTTCAGGCACGAATTGGCACCTGAGTAGAGTCACTTACATTTAGTTAGTTGGCTGGATGCATGTAGCTTCCTCACATGAAAGAATTCAAATTCCCTGGCAGGAGTTGAACCCAAAGTGGTGCGGGCCAGTGGTTTGAAGTCAATGACTATAACACGTGTCCTCACCCATGCATGCCCCCATTGTTTTAGTGTAGACTATGTAAATAGATAGCTTTGTTCCATAGAAATGATAAGATCTTCTTATTCTATAAATTGTGTTTGAAAAGGCTAATTGGATAAAGGAAGTCCACTTGAAAATTTGTTCAATTTTGAAATATAATATCACAAATGTATAACAAATATAGACATGGAGAGTTTTACCACAAACTTCCTTTGTAAGACATTGTACTTGTTGAAATAATATATTTTTTTGTTTGTTTGGTTTTTTTAGAGGAAAACTTAAAGAAATTTCCTCATAATTAAAGTGCATTAAGTGACTAAGAATTATTATAATTATGAGAAATTTGATACATGTATAGTCAAGAGAAATAAGATTTGATCTGTTTATTATGATATGTTTATAAACTTGTTTATGTTTATAAACTTGTTTATATATGATTCATTAATTAAAACATAATATTTAAAACTTAAAACAGTTAAATTAAGTTTGATATACATGTAAATAGGAACATTTTAGTTCTCCATTTGTTGGCCAGGTTTATTAGGCCTAATTTATTTGGCCAAGTGTTATTAAGGTGTTAGGACCTTATTTTTAGCTCACCTGAGCATATGCTCAGGGTGAGCTATTAGGATCACTCTTCGTCCGTCGTCTGTCTTACGTTGTCCATTCACACTTTTCAAACGACATCTCCTCTGAAACCATAAGGCAGATCATAATGAAACTTCACAGGGATGTTCCTTGTGTGAAGCCTTAACAAAGTTGTTCAAAGAATTCCATTCCATGCAGAACTCTGGTTGCCATGGCGACCAAAAGAAAAAACTTAAAATATCTTCTAGTAAAAAACCCAAAGAGCTAGAGCTTAGATATTTGGCATGGAACATCTTCTAGTGAGTGTCAACCAAGTGGGGTCAAAATTGGCCCCGCCCCAGGGGGTCTTTGATTTTCCTTTTATGTATATAGTAAAAACTTAAAAATATCTTCCTTTCAAAACCTCAAATAGCTAGAGCTTAGATATTAAGAATGAAACATCTTCTAATGAGTGTATACCAAGATTATTCAAATAAAAGCCCTTGGGTCAAAATTGGCCCCGTCCCAGGGGGTCATTGATTTTCCCTATATGCATATAGTAAAAACTTAAAAAATCTTCTTCTAAAAAACCGAAAGAGCTAGAGCTTAGATATTTTGGCATGAAACATGTTCTAATGGACGTCTACCAAGTTTGTTCAAATAAAAGCCCTGGGGTCAAAATTGGCCCCGCCCCTGGGGGTCATTGATTTTCCCTATATGCATATACTAAAAACTTAAAAAAATTTCTTTTAAAGAACCCAAAGAGCTAGAACTTAGATATTTTAGCATGAACATCTTCTAATCGGTGTCTACCAAGATTGTTCAAATAAAAGCCCTGGGGTCAAAATTTGCCCAGGGGGTCATTGATTTTCCCTATATGCATATAGTAAAAACTTAAAAAAATCTTTTTTTAAAGAACCCAAAGAGCTAGACCTAAGATATTAAGCATGAAACATCTTCTAATGAGTGTCTACCAAGATTGTTCAAATAAAAGCCCTGGGGTCAAAAAGTGGCCCCGCCCCAGGGGGTCATTGATTTTCCTTATATGCATATAGTAAAAACTTAAAAAAAATCTTCTTCTAAAAACCCAAAGAGCTAGAGCTTAGATATTTGGCATTTAATATGTTCTAATGGATGTCTACCAAGTTTGTTCAAATAAAAGCCCTGGGGTCAAAATTGGCCCCGCCCAGGGGGTCATTGATTTTCCCTATATGCATATAGTTAAAACTTAAAAAAATCTTCTTTTAAAGAACCAAAAGAGCTAGACCTAAGATATTAAAGCATGAAACATCTTCTAATAAGTGTCTACCAAGATTGTTCAAATAAAAGCCCTGGGGTCAAAATTGGCCCCGCCCCAGGGGGTCATTGATTTTTCCTATATGCATATAGTAAAAACTTAAAAAAAATCTTCTTTTAAAGAACCCAAAGAGCTAGACCTAAGATATTAAGCATGAAACATCTTCTAATAAGTGTCTACCAAGATTGTTCAAATAAAAGCCCTGGGGTCAAAATTGGCCCAGCCCCAGGGGGTCATTGATTTTCCCTATGTGCATATAGTAAAAACTCAAAAAAATCTTCTCTTAAAGAACCCAAAGAGCTAGAGCTAAGATATTAAGCATGAAACATCTTCTTATTAGTGTCTACCAAGTTTGTTCAAATAAAAGGCCTGGGGTCAAAATTGGCCCCGCCCCAGGGGGTCATTGATTTTCCCTATATGCATATAGTAAAAACTTAAAAAATTCTTTTAAAGAGCTAGAGCTAAGATATTTAGCATGAAACTTATTCTAATGGGTGTCTACCAAATTTGTTCAAATAAAAGCCCTGGGGTCAAAATTGGCCCTGTCCCAGGGGTTATTGATTTTCCCTATATACATAGAGTAAAAAGTTAAAAATCTTCTATTAAAGAACCAAAAGAGCTAGAGCTAAGATATTTAGCATGAAACATGTTCTAATGGATGTTTACCAAGTTTGTTCAAATAAAAGCCCTTGGGTCAAAATTGGCCCTGCCAGGGAGAGGGGGGAGGGGGCAAAAGTCATTGTTATTCATTATTTGTGTATAGTAAAAACTTAACATCATGAAATATTTTTTAATGGGTGTCTTCCAAGTTTGTTCAAATAAAAGCCCTTTGGTTTAAACTGGCCCGGCCCTGGGGGCCTATGTTCAGGTGAGCG
Organism: Ruditapes philippinarum; assembly: GCF_026571515.1. Lineage (NCBI taxonomy): Eukaryota > Metazoa > Mollusca > Bivalvia > Venerida > Veneridae > Ruditapes > Ruditapes philippinarum. Next base: position 58,359 of record NW_026854539.1, read on the forward strand.
ACCCCAGGGCCATCATGGCCCTCTTGTTTTAGGTTTATTGTCTTTGTTTATTGGACCTGGTGTATCTGGGTTATTAACTTATTTGACCTAGTTTATTTTGTTTGTTTGTTGGATCAGGTGTAACCTTGGCTATTTGACCTGTTTTATTGGACTGTTTGATTGCACCTGGTGTATCTAGGTTTTTGGACCTAGACTTTATTTTTCTGGTCTATTGGACCAGGTCTTACCTGGGCAGCCTATTTGACCTGTTTTATTGTTCTTATTTATTGATCTTATTTATTGTCCTGTTTTATTGAACCTGGTATAATCTAAGTTATTGGATATGTAATATTGTTGATTGACCCGGTCTATTGGACCAGGTCATTACTTTGATATTAGACTTGGTTTATATTAGACTTGGTTTATTGTTTTTGTTTATTAGACTGTATTATTGAACAAGATGTTATCAGGATTATTGGGTCTGGTTTATTGGCTTGGTGTTTTATTCAACCTCTGTGACATAAAACAGCTATGAAAATTTAATAGTACAGGAAGTATGATCCTGAAGCATTGATATATATATAGAGGATATTGCACGAGTGTAAGTTTAATGCTAAATTTATTGAACAAGTTGAATAAAATCATCTTATGTGAGCCTGTGGCGAGTTAAAAAAATCTAGTATTGAATCTACACGAATATAATATTCTATTTATGACATATATGAAATAAGAACGGTAAACAGTTAAAAAAGAGTCTTTTTCATTGACGCTTCTATAATGATTAATGTGATAAATCTTTGTTTTACAGTCTGGATACTACATGCCACGTGTAGATGTCGTCAGACGTGACTACCGCGTCATAACTCCTGCTCTGAAGAACCTTCAGTTTGCTGGTCCCGCCATCGCCATGGAATGTGCACACTACGACTCATACAAACTTGAGAAGAGGGAGCCAGTTCCACTGATTGGTAAAATTTGTTTTCCAATAAAACTGTTCATGTGTACCTCTCATTGTAGGGTTTGTAATATTGCACCCTATTGGACTCCTTTTTGGAATCTCTAACAAGTGGTCTGATAAAAGGCTTAAGTTTTACCCTTTATTTTCATGTCATCCACTATTAGGGGGCGGGGGCATATAGATTTGCCTTTGTATGTTTAGCTGTCACCGTGTTGTGCAATCATGCTGTCCATCCATTGACAGTCAAAGCAATAAAATGTGGGGTAGTTACCCATGGATACATTGCTAATTTGGGAGTAAGTTTCTTCATTACTCAATTAAAAGTTATTATTATGGTGACTCAGGTATAAAAAAAGTGCTGTTAGCAAGACAAATGGCTTCCCAACAACAGTGTAAGAAATTCGGATTTGAAACCACTAGGCTGGTCGGACTACCAGATTGGAATATTCACTAGCCCAAAAGACATTTCACTAGCACGATTCATTTGTTCAAAACGGTTGCTTATATTGCCTCTGAAAATACAGTAGCCTGGCCGGGCTTGTTACTTTGAAAAGTTGGTAGCCCCAGGAGAAATTTAGTAGTCGGGCTATAGGACTACTGCTAATTTCGAACTCTGCAGAATCGAAAATCTGTATTATATATCAATCCACATCCACAGTACTGAGTGGCGAGGTGGCAAAAAATTGCAAGCATAGTGCAAATTGTTTAAAGCAACTTTAGTCTTTACACTTAAGTTTTTTATGTAAATATATAGTTCTTTCTTTTTGAAATAGAAAATTTATTGGCTCTCTAAAATAGAAGATTTATTGGCTCTCTTAAATATATTAGATTTATTGGCTCTAGTAAATAGATAATTTATTGGTTCTCATAAATAGATAATTTATGAGAAAATATAGGTTTTCTAATATAAAGATTTAAAATAGGAAATTTATTGGCCTTTTCAAATAGGAGATGTATTGGATTTATAAAACAGGAGATTTATTGGCTCTCTTCAATGAAAATATTTGCTTATGCTACTTTTCTTTTACTACATTAAACATCCATTTTATACAATACATGGTTCAGAAGAAATTGACAACTGTTTGCATGTAAAATAATTCTGTTTCTATAATTATATAAGATTTCTATTATATGAGTTCAAGGTAACAGTGTCAAACGGTCCTGTTTTTATTTCAGAGTTCCACTTCAAATACGTGAAGACATACGGATTCAGTAACTTGCGGCAGGTGATCAAAGATCGTATTATGAAATAGATTGAGGCACGATGAACAATGTCCCGTACTTTCTATATATATCTCATCTCAAAACCAACACGTCATCGATTGCCTAAGAAAAGTTTATATATCGATTGTTTGTATATTTTCATACATTGTGTAAACTGTAAACGTTGAAAACTTTTTTTCTGAATAATAATCATCTTGAATAGGTGGCTTTTGAGCTCTTATTGCTTACTGGATGTGGTAAATAACGGAAGCTGCTGCATATGATTATCGGAAGTGTTTTAATGATTAATTTTTTTTTGTTCCATGATTTATCGTCAAAATTGATATAATATATTTGTCTCATTAGTGCAGTACCGTGTTAACTTGTATAAAAATTTAAGAGGAAATAATCTGTTACTGAATTAACGAAAATTGCTGCATACCGGAAGTGTTTAAATATTTTCTTTTTTCTGTTCCTGAATTATCGTCTAAATTAATATACAATATTGTCACATTATTGCAGTAACGTGTTAACTCATATAAAATTTAATGGGAAATAACCCGTTACTGAACTAAGATGACAAAAGATCGTCAACAACTTCTTTTAGATTATGGCTATCAATATAATGGAATGAAAGAATTAAGGAAATTGGAAACACTTGAAAATATTGAAATATATTCGAGGCTTATGAAAATCCAGTGGTACATGTACGTGTAAGTATGTAAAATACCTGATAATGCAATATTGAACAGCAATTATCAAAATATTGTTAATGTTTTTTTAAGCTCTTTGTTTAATAATCAGTTAAGTAAATTGTATTTGGACCAATAGTTTTAAATGTGCATTTGTTGGAAATTATATTTTTATACTTTTTTTTTGACACAGATAAAAAATGTCATAAGTAATATAACTGCTTTTATATGATTAGAACAAATAGGGCAAATAAGTCTTAATTTTTATCTAAAAATTCCATCAGTAGTGTGATTCAGAATATGATTTGAGAAATTCCTGTATTAAATATATAGAATTTAAAGGGAAATAACGCTTTATTGATTTTATTCTGTAATGAAGTAATGAAAGCCATGTTTTTCAACAAGTTAAGTTTGTTAATGCAGTATTATGGTAAGAAATGATCTGTCAGTACCACCTTTATGTATTGGTACCAGTGTGTATTGGTAACAGTGTGTGTTGGTACCAGTCTGTATAGGTACCAATGTGTGTTGGTATCAGTCTGTATTGGTACCAATGTGTGTTGGTATCAGTCTGTATTGGTACCAATGTGTGTTGGTATCAGTCTGTATTGGTACCAATGTGTGTTGTTATCGGTGTTTATTGGTACTGATGTGTGTTAATATTGGTGCATATTGGTACCAATATGTGTTGGTACTGGTATGCATTGGTACTGGTATATTAATTGGTACCAGTACATATTGGTACTGTGTATATTGGTACAGGTATAGTGAGCTGAATACAACAGTTTTTAGTGCTGTTTAAAACTAAAGTACAGTATCAATCACTAAACACTTTTAAAACTGGTCATATTTAATATCCAACTATGCTTCTCATTTCTATGTATAATCTTGTTTTTTTATCACTTTTGTATAATATATAATAATATTCCTGTTGTCATCATAATATAATCTCACAGTTTAAGAGAGATGTTTGAATCAATGTGTTATTTCACATATATACATGGTAAAGTACCTGCAGAAATAAGTGCCTAAATTGAATAAATTTTGGTTGAAAGAAACGCTGGCTTGAAGAAAGTAAACTGGGTAAGACAGTAATGGTTGATTGTGATGGGCAGACAGTCCCAGGGGTTTTTGGAAAACTTTGAAAACAAAATATTCTTTTTAAATTTTTGCCCAAAAATTTATCCCGGTCACATTTTTTCGACCTTTAAAAAACCTTTGGGTGTGTTGCAAAAAATTTTGGACTGACTGCAGTTATTGGAACACGGGTTTTTACCGTATTGTTGGCACCATCAGAGAGTATGCTATGGGAAAGAAGATATGGATTCTTGCACCTCAGTCTGTAAATATTACCATTAATGTCATATTTTTATTTGGACGTCGTTAAGTTTACTTTTTGTCACCATGGTAATCAAGATAGTATACATGTATACTTCAGTTCTGTCTTTATATTCTAGTTAAATAAGACCGTTTATCACAAACCCGTGCCGATTTTGCGACTCCGTAAATATGGTATTGCACGGTGCATATATTTTGACGTGACGTCATTAGCGTTATGCAAACATAGTGTAAAGACGCGCTAAATGTTAGTGTTCTACTATAGGCGCGTCAACGGAAAATAACTCTTATTTCACTTTAAACGGTCTTTATTTTGGGTATGTGATAAATAGAATATTAAATTCGTGTAAGTTCATTACTGAATTTATTGCACTCGTTGAATAAAATAATATTATGCTCGCCAGAGGCTCGCATAATATAATTTTTATTCAACTCGTGCAATAATTTCAGTATTGAACTTACACTCATTCAATATCCTCTATTTGTACTATATTATTTTTAAACAAGAAAAAAATGTCAAACATTAATATTCTATATATCAGAGACAAATAATTCAATTGTAGCATGAGTCGAGGTTATAAATGATGTAACCTCCTGGGGAAGCAGCCCTTCCCAAGTAAGATGACATTTTTGTAAAAGGGAAAAATAAAATATTGATGTCAGTTCAATTTTTTGGGAAAACTGCATGATTTTTTTAAAGCTGCCCTTAATTGGCCCCTGCTAGAAGAAAAAAAATCTTGTCACTTTAAGACATAAATGATAATTTTAATCAGGGACTTTTTAAGTGACCCTGATTAAATCAAATTTTCTTTTAAATTCAATATGAATTGTTAGGTAATTTTTTTCTCTCTTTTTTTTGTCTCGGTTACAGTAAAATTGTGCATTGAAGACTATATAATATAAAATAGTTATGCACCTTTAGGGAAAGATAATGTGTCAGAATTTAAGTACACATGTATCTACAAGTGCTTTTATGTGATAATGAAATTTAAAAAGTACATCAGTTCTGCACTTTTAAAAAAAGTACATATGCATTCAGAGGAAGTGATTAAATAATGTGCTGAGGTACATGTACACTTGTACAATTCGAGTGTTTTACGGTGTATGAAAACCTTTAACCAGACTGTGACAAACTGTAAACTTTGTTCATTTTGTTTTCTATGTGTTTTTGCATCAAAAGTCTCTGTTCTGTAAATAGTGTCTTGTTGGTAAAGTATTTGTAATGAAAAGATTTTCTTTTTTTTTCAGTTATACTTTTAAAGCAAAATGAATAAAGTTATCAAAAGTGATTATTAGATATACACAAAAATTGTGTATATTTCTTTAAAAAAATTTTTTTTGTTTTGTTAGTTGTTAGATGTTTTTTATAGAGTTTTTTTTTTACTTTAAATCAGAGCATTGGTAAAATACCTTTTTTACTTGAACCATTTTTGAAAGATTTTAAAAATTTTACTTGTTGTTTATTGTTACAACTTGAAGTGGATTTAATCAACTTTGAGTAAAAATAAGTCATTTAATTTGGCTGTTTTTGTTTTGGTGTTTATTATCTTTACAGATTGAAGTTAAGATTTTTTTTCATACTTTAAAAAAGTTTAAATAACTATGTTTTAATATGTTGGTGAATTAAGCTTCTTTGTTTTGCTTTTTCCTCAGATTCTAAATCTGAAAACTGCTTCCAATTTTTTTGTTCGACAGAAAATTAAGACTGTGTTTGTATTGTATTAGAATCATCAAATAAAATCTATTTCTAAAGTTAAAATGATTTTGTTGAAAATTTATTTCTAACTTGTCTGTTTCGAAGAAAAATTTGAGCTATTATGATCATTGCATTGTTGTTGTTGTTGTCTACTTAAATGTAGCCCATTATGCAAACATTTCAAAAGTTACCAACATGAACTTAGAATACTTAAATCGATACTTGCTTATCATGGTTAAAAGGGGCATAATTCTGAAAGTAATATTTTTGGAGTTATCCTTTAACGAATTGGGAGAGCTTTTGTTCTCACCCAAGCATTGGCCTCACACTTTGGTGAAGTGTTTGCGTGCACGTTAATATCTCCAAAACTAATAAAGGGGATAGGTTGAAACTTCACACACTTACGCTAGAAGGTCACTGCCCAAGGCCCATAACTCAAACCGGTATTTTGACAGAACTATGGCCATTTTTGAACATAGAAAATTCTACATTATCCAATTTTTTTACTAACAACCATTGAGAATAGTCGAGCATTCTGTCCTATTGTGCAAAAGGATGAGGAATGCAGTACAGAATCAATTTTCTTCAACTTGTTATCAATTTCAAGAGTCTCAACTGAGTTTTTTTATACATGTTGATTATTCATGTTAATACAGAGGAAATGCGTAATGCATTACTATGATGAAACTGGTGGTGCTCATGTTTGTGCTGATGATGATGAAAATTTAGATGTTCGTGATGATGATGAAGATAATAGTGATGATGATGAAGAAGATAATAGTGATGATGATGAACATAATAGTGATAATGATGATATGATAGGCGATGATGATGACTATAAAGATGATATTGATGATGACGGTAGCAATGACGATGATGATAAAGGTTATCGATGATGATAGTGGTGATAACGATGGCATTGCGTAGGCAATGATAATAATGATAGTGATGATAATGTTGATATTGATGAAAATGGCAATGATGAAAGTGATGATGATGGTGGGGATAATATGGATAATGATGATAATGGCAATGATGATAGTGATGATGATGATAATAAAGGTAATGTTGATAATGGCAATGATGATAGTGATGATGATGGTGATGATAATAAAGATAATGTTGATAATGGCAATGATGATAGTGATGGTGATGACAATAAAGGTAATGTTGATAATGGCAATGATGATAGTGATGATGATGGTGATGATAATAAAGATAATGTTGATAATGGCAATGATGACTGATGATGATGGTGGTGATGATAATAAAGATAATGTTGATAATGATGATAATGGCAATGATGATAGTGATGATGATGGTGATGACAATAAAGGTAATGTTGATAATGATGATAGTGATGATGATGGTGATGACAAAAAAGGTAATGTTGATAATGGCAATGATGATAGTGATGATGATGGTGATGATAATAAAGATAAGTTGATAATGGCAATGATGATAGTGATGATGATGGTGATGATAATAAAGGTAATGTTGATAATGATGGCAATGATGATGATGAAGATGATGATTATCGTGATGATGATAGAAATGAAGACGATTATGATGATAATGATTATACGTACCATTTGATTTAAATGTAACACACTTTTACGATTAAATTTACTTTTACTTGAGGATAAAATCTAACAAAATATAAACATCTAGAATAAGTACAAAATCATTTGACTCTATGGAAACATTACAATTGTTTACATGTGATACTCTAAACAATAACAGTATCGCATGATTTTATTTAACAATTTAATTTTAACTTCTTTCTTGTTGGTATGTTAAACATATATAGATATTTAAATCAATAGTGCAACATTGCAATCACACTCGGTTATGGAACGCCATAGCTGCCTCACGTTGTTACATTTCGTTTTATTTTCCCCTAAAAGCATCTTATTATGTATAATAGAAGTGTTGGCTTGCCAACGTTTTATGAGAACCTGTCTTAACGAAGTCTTGTTAGGTCAAATATTCATTTTCTCTTGCCAAAACGTAGTGCTGACTTGTCTAAACACTGTCTTATTATTTGAAAACGTCATGTTATCATGTGCAAATCCGTTGTTAACATGCCGAATGGAAGTCTTACTATGTCTAACATGCACGCCATCTTTTCACATAAGACAATTTCTAGACAAATTACCACTACAGTTAAACTTTGACAAGACAGCATGCATGCTATTTTGACATAAAAGACATTCTCTAAGCAAGATAACACCGAATTTGAACACAATGACATGGCAGTCTGACAAAATGTGACGGTGTTTAGACAAGTCAATACCACATTTGGACAAGACAAAACGACAGTATAACATAATACAATAGTGTCATAACATACCAGGATCTTATTTGGACAAGATGACACCAACTTCCGACAAGATAACACTACTGCTCTACATGATAAGACATGAGTTCAAGACAATTCAACACCACATTTAAACAAGTCTGTGTTAAGACATATTGAAATCTTAATTCGAAAAGATGGCGTGCATGTTAGACATAGTAAGACTTCCATTCGGCATGTTAACACCGGATTTGCACATGATAACATGACGTTTTCAAATATGACACCAAGTTCCGACAAGAAATAAAATTACTATCTTTTTGTCAGTGTCATTTTATTTTGTCATGGTTCAGTGTTAATTTTACTGAACATCGTCCTTTTATGGCGAAGTATCATTTTTCCTTTTCAAATGTGGTGTTTACTTGTTGAAACACAGTATCATTATGTAGTACAAAGGCGTTAACTTGCCAGTTTATGACGTAAACATGTCTACACGCCGTCTCATTATGTCAGATAATCGTGTTATCATGTCCAGATGCGATGTTGTCAAAATTTAGTATCACGTGACCAGAGCCCGCGCTGAGCGTGAAAAGATAGAGCAAAAAAGGTAACGGGACAGTTTAGCAAAATCAGACAGCGCTTTCTCAAGACGGAACTAAATTTGAACAAATTAACACAATTATTAGACATAATAAGACTGTTTCTGTGCTTAACAAGAAAACATCAAATTTCGAAAATATAACAATTCTGTTTTACATTATAAGAAAGAGTTTAGACAAGTCATTACCACATTCGGCAAGATACCACAATTTTTTGACTTTATAAGACTGAGTTTTAACCAGTCAAAACTTCTTTTTGACAAAATAGCATACAGTTTATCATAATAAGGCATGATTTAGCCCAGTCAACACCCCATTTCGGCAAGATAATTCGAATATTTGATATAAAAAGACAACTCAGTATTGTACGTTGGCAAATTAACACAGTTGTTTGACACAATAAGACAATGTTAAGGCATTTAAACACCGTATTTTGACGAAATTCCATGGCAGTTTGATAAAATAAAGCTGTGCTTTTACAAATCAACACCAAGTTACGACAAGAGAACATTACTGTTTCAAATGATCAGACAGTCTTTTGACAAAACAGCTCCAAAATTTGACCAAATATCGCGACTAGGTGACATAATATGACACATTTCAGACAAGCCAAAACGACATTTTGACATGATAACACTACTGTTTGAAAAAATTAAACAATGTTAACACCAGTCAACATCACATTTTAAAGAGATAAGACTACTGTTACGCATAATAATGCAATGTTTAGACAAGTCGTCACATTACAATGGCATTACAACGCTTATATTTGACATAATAAGACGCTTTCTGGGCAATATCAAAAGAAATGTAATAACATGAGGCAGCTATGGCGTTCCATACTCGGTCATGTACCAATTACATACAAACAGATCTTATTATCTTGTGTGTAAATGTGTAACTTGATAAAGATGCAACAACATATTTATCTATAGATCTAGTGTCTATTTTATATCACTGTAAACAAACACAAACTTGTAAGAACGAGTATAAATATCAAACAACAACAACAACAAACAAAACAACAACAACAACAACAAAAACATCTAAAACAACAACAAAGAGGAAAATAAAAACAAATACAAAAAACATTTGTAATAGACAGAAAACCACTAAGATGTCCATTAGAAATAAAAATATACAACTCGAGTTCGTCTTTAATTAAGAGAAATTGAAGGTGTATATTTTGTGAACTACATTTGTATAACCACTTAAAGAAATAAATGTGAAGAGTGGTCTGTCATCGAGAGATGTGAAAGCCACGTCATGTTGCAATAGATTTCGAAAGTGAGTTAAAGTTCACCTCGTTCACCAGGAGCGGTTGAAATTAATTATGATAACACTTAGCTTTCCTCTACTTATTGTTTCAAGTTTGTGTCGCATTGTATATTTCCTCTACTTATTGTTTCCAGTTTGTGTCGCATTGTATCTTGTATCTTAAATTTACGGAATTCCATTAGAGCCATTAGCATATTCGCCTGTCAATGAACTAAATCATAATTTTGCGAAAACAGAAAAATAACGAAAGGAAAATTACAAACAAATGCGAACGTACGATGATGAAAACACGAAATGCGAAAACAAGATGATGAAACGCGAAAATACAATAATATAAATGCGAGAACACACATTTTTTTGTCATCGTATTTTCGCCTTTTCGCAATCGTTCTTTCGAGAATTTTTTTCACATTTTGAGAATCTGTAGTGCTTCCTTTAATATCTTTAATTATCTGCACATATGACATTTTCAAATATCTAAATCAAACTTTTAAGACTAGTCTTTGAGTTCCAAATTCTGTAACATCAATTGCTCGTTTTGGATTCTTTTGGAGGTCTGCCTTTCTTTGCACAACCGACTTAGTTGAGGATGTTGGCGCTCTAAGAGTTCTAAGAATTTTTAGAGATTTTGGTCTCTCTGTAAACAAATCTAATACCTCTGTCCTGGAGTATTTGATATTTTGAGAATTAAATGCTTTATTATTTATATCTGTGTTTGAAGCGTCCATTGCATTGTCACTTTTCACTTTTATTTCCACTCCAGGGCTACTCAGAATGTTTTGTTTTACAGGCTTCATCTTTGAATCGCTGGAAAATAGGAATCTGAAATTCGAGTTAGTTTTAAAAGGTAATTTCATGACACCGCCCGCCATAAGCGACTCTACTATTTTTGGTGATTCTTTTTGTTTAAGTGGTGGTCTTATATTCGGGAGACCAATTCTGCTGCTACCATTAAAGATATTGTTTGCGATATCTACAGGCACTGGATTAAAAAGTTTGGTTACTACTGGTACAGGTTCTATCAGCCAAGGTACTTTATCTTTTGGGGTTTCCGTAGAGGTAAAACTTCTGAAATCCGTGACTGAATCTTGAGTTTTGAAAATTGGGCCATCCGATCGTTGAACAGTAACTGTTGTCGATGTAGTCTCAGGAATTTTAGTCGTTTCATCCAGTAGAACTGTTGTCGCTTCCATGCCAGTACTGGTCTCGTATGTTTTTAAGTGTTCAGAATTTAAAATGATGGCTGGCTCCGTCTCTTTTGGCATTATAATTGGTGGGAGGGTTGTAGGGTTTTCAAAATTTGAAGGCAATATTGTTACGTCTACATTTATTTCTTTTCCGTCAGCAGCAATGTTTTGATTATTGTCTGCTTCACCTGATACCGAAGTAGTATGGCCTTCCGTTGTTGTGTCTTGCAAGACAGGCAAAGCAGCAGTACCTGTTTGATTTACAAGTTCACGTCTAGGAACAGGCGTGCTTTCGTAAATATTGTTATCGTTTACAACACGGGATTGCTGATTGGTGGTTGTTTCATATTCTCCGAAATTTATGCCAGACAACGTTGAATGTTCTGTCGGGAAAGCATTCACTGTAGTTGATGTTTGGATTTCATTAGTTTGCAAGCTGAAAGAAGTATGAGATAAGAAATAATATAAGAAAAACAGCGATAATGATCTGAGTGGGTGGAACTATTTAAACTTTAAAGTAATGAGAATTCATTTAAGTCTATCGGTAAGGGACATCTGATTCTTTCCCACCAAATTTGCGCTAGGTATTATTTCTACAAAACGTGGTCAAGTTGCTCTTGCTGCGTTTGTTTGTTTGTCTGTTTGTGGGTTTCACATATGTTTTGTTGCTGTCTAATGTCAAACATAAATATATTTAATGTTTGAGAAGACCTCAGATGCCCCACAGTGCATTATTTCAGACACGAGCGAATACTTAGGTAGGACCACCGCCGTGCCGCAAGGTAGCTGGATGGCTTCATCACATTGAAGAATCCAAAGTTCTTGGCGGAACACTCAGCGATGGTGAGCAAATGTTGTTAAAAGTAAACGACCTTAACTGTTCGACAAAGGACGCCCCTGAATGGATTGAATGAAATGAACAAATTGAAATATGACATTTCAAAAGACGTGCAGTCATGTGATAAAACTAATTATAAGCATATTTATGGTAAGACTGTTTACCTATTCATCATATCTCTCAAAACTCCCTCGGAGAGTACACGTAATATTTTTTCTTTGATCGTATAACCTTCTCTAGGTGACACGTGCATTTCAATATGTAAATCCTCGGAATGCTCTACAAATCTGAAATTAAACGACAATATTTTCATTAAACATGGCGTACATATGTATGTTTTTTTAAAGTCATCTTCGGAGACATATACATGTATTGGCGTGTCACGGTGAGGTCACGTTTCCGCTCCTCTGGTTAAAGCCGCGGTCTTACTTACTCCCGGCAGAGCCCATGACTATCCCGGTAAGCTACCGGGATGATCCGGGACGATCCGGGGTGAAAATATTGTTGCAGTCACACTAACCCCGGCAGTACTATGTTAATTCCCAACTAACCACCCAGGATGCGCTCCGGATCATCAAGGCAGAGCCCAGGTGAAGCTAAGGTTCATGCCGGTGCTTTCCCGGTCGTTCCCGGATGACACCGGAAGAGCCCCGGTTGACCCAGGCAGAACCCCGATCGATCAAGGCAAAGCCCCGGCAGAGCCCAGGACGATCCAGGCAGAGCCCCGGTAGAACGGTGGATTGAAAACGCGCGAAAATGATAACATTGATACATAATTTTTATTTAATATAATTATTTATGTTCCAGAATTGTAATTCATGATGATTTTCTGAAAAATCCTTATGCAAGACTGGATAGAAGGGAATGGGAAGGCTTTTAATACAAACAAGGACAATCATCGAAATTTGTCGTGATTCTTTTGAAATGAACCGGGCTCTGCCGGGGTTTTACCGGGATCAACCATAGCTCCATCGTCATTCTCCGGGCTCTGCGGGCATCCCCCGGGGCTGTGCCGGTATTCACCGGGGCTCTGCCAGCATTCACAGGGGCTCTACCGTATCTCTACCGGCTATATCATACCCCGGATCATCCCGGTTTGTGCCGGCAGAGCTACGGTGCTTCCCCGGTGTAACCCCGGTCGTTCCCGGCAGAGCTAAGGATGAAGCCGGCAAAACTTTACTTCCCGGATCATCCCGGACCACCCCGGTAATATTAAATATTTTATTCCATCGGGGGTTGAATGCCGGATGTTCCCGGATCATCCCGGACGTTGCCGGCAGAGTTAAGGATTGTACCCCGGTTGTTCCCGGTCGTTCCCGTAATACTACGGACGTCTACCGGGGCTCTGCCGGGATGTCAGTGAGAATTTAGCTTAAAATAATAGATGTAATATGTTCCGAACTCAAAGATTTGGCAAAACAACAACAAAAAATCAGCATGTTAAAGTGGATTGGTCTGTAAAACAATGAATAATTCCCCCCATTCATGTAAATGGATGGAATTGATTGTTCTACTTATTGAAATATGTCCAAAAACATTTAAATAATTATGTATGAGTCAATCAGTACATGTTATAACTTACAATAGCGATGCGTGGCAGCCTGCGAGTCCATTTTTGACAGGAAAGTCTGTTTCGACTAATAAACGCTTGACCACACTGCAGAAAATCTTTGATAAGTACATCCCTTCTTCCGTAGTAATATTTGGCGGTACATGATTACCTTACAAAAATATAGAATAAGACAGGCATCAGGAAATCTAGATACAATGGAACGTGTTTTAGGTGGTACATTGGAGCAAATAAATAAATAAATAAATAAAAATCTTGTCTATGAAAATAATATTAATGGAAGCATTCAAGAAAGGAATATTGGATATGGTTCTCATTATATCAATGAAATTTCAAAATCAAATAATGAAGAAAATGAAATGAATGGAGGCGGTCAAGAGAAATATATTGACGAATTAAGTAATGAAATATTTACCATGATGATGCTCATCATCTTGTGTAGCAAAACCATCATTTTGATGTAAATTCACTGTAAAATATGAAACATATTTGAGCCGCGTCATGACAAAACCAACATAATGGGTTTGCGACCAGCATGGATCCAGACCAGCCTGCGCATCCGCGCAGTCTGATCAGGATCCATGCTGTTCGCTTACAGACCCTATAACAAGTAAAGAACAGCATGGATCCTGATTATCCATTATGTTGGTGTTGTCATGACGCGGTTATTCTTGTTATTGTTTCAATATTATTTCAAACATTATATCATCATTTATCATTGAATTAAACAATTTATATATAGGACACTGTAAAGGCTCACTAAACCTGAACATTAATTGCTATCATTTTCACTTTTTAATTTTTTTTAAATGTTTGATACCCTGCTAAAGTTCCCAAATGTTTCTCGGTGGCCTTATTCTGAACCATCTTTTGTTTCTAATTAAAATAGTTATAGTGAATAAGTGATTTCTATGGAAGTCTAAATACCACGTTGTTTTCATTTTTGTTACATGTTTTTTACAAATTATTTCAGACCCAGTGCTATTTTCTTCAGATGATGACATTCGCATGTTGTACAATCATTATTGTAACATTTTTAAAACAAAACAAATGTTTGCCTTTTCTACAGAAAATAAAAGATATTCATTTCTTAGACATAGTGTGCCTTTAAATATTGTAGCAAATTTGGCAGCAACAACAACAACAGAAACAAATTCCACCACAGGATCTCAGAAATTCTAAATGCTGTGTTTCAATTATTTCAGTGCTGTTACTCCTTTGTCGGTTTCAGTGATCCCATTACTTTTAAAAGTTAAAAATTGAATAGCGCTTAAGGCGGTGATTTGGTGCGTGTTACATTTGTCTCACTTTGCTCTAAATCAAGCTAATAAAACCGAGTGTTTGATTTCATTTCTTTACGTTTTTCAATGATCTTTACTAATCTTGTCATTTCAAGAACAAGTTTCATGATTTTAACAAAATTTACATTATTTCTAATTGCATGACTCAAAGAAATACAAATGTACTTTCTTGTTGGAGTGATTTACATGCACAATAAACTGTTTCGAAATGTTTGTTTTTACAAATATACTTACAGAAGAAAGAAAGTCCTATAGCTGCAGCCACTGCCATCACTATGCTTAATATAAGGAAACCACATAAAACATGTCTACACACTTTGTCGCATCTTCGTTTCTTAACAACGTGAGAAATTTGATTTATTTTTGGCAATGTGTCCTCGTCATGCATATCTTGTTCCAATGATTTGGCAGCTGAAATAAAACAAATGTGTTATTAAAGATGCATAATTATTTTCATCGTTTATTGTTTTTGTGTCAGTATTGATCAATTCTTTCCCCCACCCGGGACCAAATAGAAAAATCCAGATGGAAGTTCCCGAATGCCTCCAAACGCTTTATTTCCGACAAGCAACACCAGTCATATCTAAGCTAGCACGACGGCATTCTCAAAGGAATTTTCAAAGTTAACAGTCGTCACTATTCCTTTCTATTCCTCAGTATACCGAGGAATGAGGGCTGTTTATCTACATGTAAACAATCATATAGAATCTTGACCGACGTTTATTACAAAATGTCCGACGGGAACCACATTATACCATTACAATAGTTAATAAGTCCACAAAGGAATGAAAATATATACATTTACCGGACCAAGATGTTTCACTTGACCCGTCCCAGTCCGGAATTCGGCAGTTTTGGTAAGCCATTATCTCGTGCGGGTCGGCGTACTCGTGCTCCAGATACGGTCGGATTGTAATCTCCGACTGATGCATGAGTGTCGTCATAGTTGGCCACTGTAACAGAGAGTTTCAGATTCTCATTAAAAGTTTAATCCAGATGATGTATATTTATAAAAGTTCATTTTAACGTTTTCTACACTATTTCTAAGTCCCTATATAATATAGCTTTTAAACAAAACATATAGTGGCGATGTAGCATATATATGTACAACTGGCGTTTGTTTGTCTTAAGAAGCTTGAAAAGCCGCATTTTTGGCGCCAAAATGTGGTATAATGTCAAATATCGTTACAATTTGACACTTCGTACACATAAGTGTCTTTATATGACTTATGGAAACCCCATATAAGTCTTCGAAAGTTACAGTGAAAAAAATAAAAAAGAGAAACAACAATAATCTAAAGATATTTTATTTTGCTTAATATTATTTGTGTTACAATTATTACGATATTAGGCGTACAGTACGTACACTATTTACCAAAAGTGATACCACATTTTGTTTTTGTAACAACAACAATACAACAGTGTATTGCATAGCAAAATGACTTTCTGTTGCAATGTAAAGGTATAACTTCATTTTTAAAGGAACTGCACTAGGGTCAAAAATTCTCAAAACATAGAATTTTAGATTCTTACATAGATCTGTGAAACACTTAAAATGGAAAAATTTGCAAAGAATTATAAAGAAATAAACTCAGAAGTAAAATGAAAACCGACGTTTTGTGCGATTATAGCCCGATTTGAGTGAAAGCGTTGCAACGCTCTTCATTTTATTTTTGATTATTTTGCAAATAAAAACGATGATTATTGAAAAACAGGGGGCGGGATGGAAAGATCTGAAAATTTGCACACAAGCTACTGGTCAAGACCTGCATCAAAAGATCTTGACACAAATCTTAGAAAACCATGTCCTGACTCTTCATGTCAAAAACCTCAGCGGAGCCCCTTTCAAGTAAAAAAAAAAAGATGACGGTGAATATGAAAAATGTTCAAATTATTTTACCGGACTCCATCAGAAAGCGTTTGTTTCCGTGTAATCAAAACCACACTTGTTTTTACAACTGAATCACGTTATGTTTGTTTTTTTAATTTGTAAGTTAAACTTCTTTGTTTATAAATATCCCTACTTTTGAAATATAGATTTGATATCTCTGCACCGATTGATAGATTTGGTGGGCGGGATGGGTGGAGGTGGTGCTTGGGCGAGGATATTGTTTTTCCGTCGGTGGCAGAAATTTATAATTGCACTTGTATGCCAAAATTTCGCAGTAAATTTTTTAACCATTATAGATAATTGCTTATTTACATACATAGATTGAAAGTTTGTATTCAGTTAAAATAAATAGCGGAAAGAGACATACTTAGCGGAAAGAGACATCCGTTAAAGTTCATATATAAAGTATAAAAGGAACCTTCGGGCTAAATGTATACGTCAGTATCGAGCCACTGTATCTATCATTATTATACTTTGACAGTCATATTTGCTTTTATTGCTATAATGGGAGGTTTTAACCTTCTTGAGGGATTAACACTATAGACACATGTGGCGATATAAATGATTTATGTGTGCCGAGCATTTCTGCTCGGCTATGCTCTATAACAAGAGCATTCTTTAAATAATCATTTAGAAAACTAAATTGTAGTTTAAACTGAATTGGTCTATACATACAATGGCCACATTTTCTATGAATATTTCGAAGTTTGATATTAACTACAGAAATGTATAATGTGGATATTTTTAATAAAATATTGCTTTAAATAAAAAAGAGATAAAATTCTATGTGGTTTAGTGTCATAAACAATTCTAAAAAGAATGATAATATTCTGTTTTAAAACAATATGATATCTGTTATATATAAATATAATTATGTAATTTCAATATTTTGGCAACTGAGAAGTGCAATGTACAACATGTAACTACCAAAAGAATTAGAAAATCAATAACAATACATGCATGCTATAAAAATAATAATAATAATAATAATAATAATAATAATAATAATAATAATAATAATATAAATAATAATTATAATAATAATAATGATAAATAAATAGAAAAATAATTATGTAGATAAATATTTTTTAATATGAAGATAAAACATAATGCATGGATATACATGTGAATGACCCATTAAATATAATTGTAATGAAACTAAAAACGGGCCCATTAAAATTTTATTGACATACTGATAACAGGTGATCAATAAATTAAACACTATACATTGAGCCAAGGACAAATATAAGATGTGAAATTGCAACGTTTTTGAATTACTGTAAATTGTGCTTCTTTTGTTGTCAGGAATATAGCAAGCTACGTAAAAAATCAAAATAAAACCAACTTGGCCTATGAACATTTTTTCCAAATTGTATCAAGCTATCATGTCATTTTCGACTGTGGAAACAGTGAAAATGTGTGTATGATTAAAAGAAACATCTGTCTCTGAGGCTTTTATTTTTACATGACGGTACTGAAAATATTTTTTCGAGATTAATGTTCCATTAACCGATAACTTGTCGTCCAAAATTTACAGAATTGAAAAATATTAATTTAAGCATCATATGTATGATATTAAACCATAAAAATGTGTTACAGGATCTTTAAATACGATAACTGTCTGCTTTTGCGGTATTATTCACCATATTGCTACTACGTGATAACGAAATAAGGGCTATTTTTGTATATTTTTATCTTTTTGGCAATTTACATGAATTGTACGTGCCGTTTGCAAAGTGTAAATCACTTTCTCTGTCCACTTCACAATATGTCACTTTAAAATACATTTTCAATATTTTCATAAAAATTAGCACGAATCTGGATGCATGCAGCTTTAAGAAATATCAATTCTAGTCAAGAAAAACAAACAAAAAAACATCAGCCCCCCCCCCCCCCCAAAAAAAAAAAAAAACAGCAACAAAAAATATCAGAAACCTTAAGCTACAGTCTCAGTTACATCCCGACAGAGCCCGATAGACGCCCAGGGTGATCCGGGAACGACCGGGTACGACCGGGAACAACCGGAGTACACCCGTAACTGTACCGGCAACGTCCGGGATGATCCGGGATGACCCGGGAACATCCGGCATTCGACCCCGAATGGAATAAAATATTCAATATCACCTGGTGGTCGGGGATGATCCAGGAAGTTAAAGCTTTGCCGGCTTCATCCTTAGCTCTGCAGGGAACGACCAGGGTTATACCGGGGAAGCACCGTAGCTCTACCGGCACAAACCAGATGATACGGGGTATGATATAGCCGGTAGAGCTACGGTAGAGCCCCTGTAGACGCCGACAGAGCTCCAGTAACTACAGACAGAGCCCCGGAGGTAACGCTACGGTTGATCCCGGTAGAGCCCCGGCAAAGCCCAATTCATTTCAAAAGAATAACGACAATTTGCGATGATTGCACTTGTTTGTATGAAAAACCTGCCCATTTCCCTTTTATCCAGTCTGGCATAAGGATTTTTCAGAAAATCATCATGAATTACTATTCTGGATCAATAGATAATATATATTAGAAATTATGTATCAATGATATCATTTTCGAGCGTTTTCAATCAACCGGGGTTCTACCAGGGCTCTGCCTGGATCGTCATCGACTCTGCCGTGGCTCTGCATGGATCGACCGGAACTCTGCCTGGGTCAACCGGGGCTCTTCCGGCGTCATCCGGGGAACCGGGGAAGCACCGGCATGATTCTTAGCTCCACCTGGGCTCTGCCTGGATGGTCCGGAGCGCATCCTGGTTGTTTAGTTGGGAACTACCGTAGTGCTGCCGGGGTAAGTGTGACCTCAACAATAATTTTACTCCGGATCGTCCCGGATCATCCCGGTAAGTTCCTAGACACTAACGGGAGTAAGTGAGACCGTAGCTTTATCTAATATACATGTAAGTACAGCTATGCGGATTAGAGATTGGATTTGCAGACATGCTTTATGTATATAGAAAAAAAGGGTTTTACTTTTGAAATTGTATTTCTTTTATAGTTAGAGTATGTAATTAAGATTAAATGAGTTCCACTCAGGTAAAAAAAGGCTTAAACATTCGGTCATTTTACAAAAAATGAAATGATTTATATACTGGAAAAATGGGTTGAGGGAATGATTTGATAATTTGCTGACGAGTTATTGGTTCTGAGCTACATCAAAATTAATGATTCACAAATTTTTGAAAAAAAAAAAATTATTTCCAGTCCCCTCATGTCAATAATTTCAGTGGAGTCCTTTTATGCATTACTATAACAGTATTTGAGTGTAACAATAACCATGATGATCTTACAACTTTAAAATTGAACTCCACTTCCAATCAAATTGCTTGGAATTAAAAGCAGAATGCATTAAATTTCAAAATTGCTGAGATTAAAAATGATAAAAATGAGAATAGAAAATACAAATTGTTTTACAAAAGTAATTAAGCAAACTTATTAAGAAGTCATATTTACCTTGTTACGAAATCTTTTTTTCCAGGTATTTCCCAAAGTTCCATCTTTGGAATGGCGGTCAAGCGAATCACACATATTGATTAAGGGACAAGACAATTAATTGTCCGATTTTTCAGTCGAAAGTTGTATTTCTTAACACATCACATACGAATTGAAAAAATGAACAGCTCGGCGACCTTTCGAGGTACAGCACAGCTTGATAAGAGAGACCTGTCCGTCAACTGCTAGTCAAAATCACAAAATCCGTTACTTGCTGCACCGACTGAATAAATTACGCAATTGTGATTCGCCTGTCTCAATTAACAAACTATCCTCACGTATTTCCAGCATTTCTCCTGTCAAATTCACTGTCTAAACTGTACCTAGTGCCGTACCCCATCACCTCCCAACCATAATTGAATAATAATATATCAATTAAGTGACCATTACAAAATATGTTTTATTTCTATGTGCGTAACGGACGTGACAAACGACATATTGTGACAACCTTATTAGTGCTGACTGCGGGTAACAATTTGCACTTGTCCAATTAAATGATAGATATATCTTGGTCCAGTTGTCAGTGCAAAATAACATAAATATATGTTACACAAAGAAAACAAAGCAAACCAGTGTCTAGCAGTGCAAATTAGGTAATATTTGGTTTGTATCGGCCATGAAATATTATTCAATTTTATTACGTCATTGTTAGTCACGTGTGTGTTAAAATTATGATATATTTTTGTTTGCATTTTTGTTTGAATTTTTTTAGGAAGTTTGTTTTTTTATATTCTATATCTGGATAGAAAGATATAAATTATTTGTATTTTTATTTTCTGAATTTATAGTACATGTCATTTAGAGGACTACTTTTTATAGCGGAAAGATTTATTTTCTTGCGTTAAATGTTTTAGCGTATGATTAATGTTGCATTATCCAGACCACTTAGTAGTCTAATGTAAAAAAATGATTTTACTGACAAATTATTGACTTGAAGCTGCTTTACCTATTATTTTACACTGGATATGTAATATTTCCTTTATTTTAAAACAATAAATGATATATGAAATTATTCATGCAGTTTTGCATAACACATTTTGAACTTCTACATTATCCAGACTCTTGTTTTACTATCAAGCACTGAGAAAAGTCGAGCACGCCGTCCATTTGACAGCTCTTGTTTTTAATGTAGTACTATTTAAAAGTGCAGTTACTTTAGAAAACTTGATTATTACTTTAAAGTGAATTGGTCTGCATTTGACACTTTTTCAATAAATATTTCAAATATTGTTAAAAAAATAGAAATGTATTATATAGATTTTCTTATAAAATACTAGTAAATATGTTTGATAAAGTGCTAAGTGATTCATTAATGATTATTTAATATGAATAATAATAATAATATTTTGCTCTAGAATAATTTATCTGCTCTTTGAATATATATCATATCGGATCATGTATCTTACACTTTGTGGTTTCTTGTTATGTCTGATACTAAATACTATTAATATATCATTTATAGTATTACAGACCTTCTAGTATAGACCAATTTACTTTAGATAAAGTGCTTGAATGGTTAAAAGATATATTTCATTAATAACTCATTACTGCATGTGCATTTTGTGAAAAATGGCTGTTTTCATTGAACAGTCTCCCGTTACAAGTTCAAATTGCTATAAAACTATAAAAACTGCTTCAATTCTAATCAAACTTGGCGCAAATGTTGACTAGACCATTGCCTTTGAAACAACATGTTCAAGCTTAAATTTCCTGTTACCATGGCAACGAGGGGACATCTCAAAATTGCCAAAATCACTTTTTGCGTTGAGTTTTTCCATCAAAATTGATTTCAAAGTGCTGCAACTTCTCAATGGATTGAGATAGAGTCAAAGGCTTTTCAGCGTTGGTTATACGTTACCTTATGATCGACCTGGGGTCATTTTTAGCCTCATACAAGTCAAAATTTTCTTCGCAAATAGAAGGGGCAATCCCCTTATGTATTTTTCGGATAAGGGGGCGGCGCCGAAAAAGTGGTCACCTTTTAAAACAACATTTCACAAACAAAAAACAAGTGTTGGGGCCTAAATAAGGCATTTTTCACCATTTGAAGCAGCAAAATGGGAGAGGGGGCGAAAACGGCGTTAAGAGGCGTGTATATCTGGTAATGGGTTAAAATATCATTATAAACATATTCAACATAATAAAGTTAAACTAATTTATGCTTCATTTATTTAATACTGAATTGCAATGTATAGATAAAACTATACATATTTCAATCTATAATACTGATAAAGAACAATACTGTTGTTGTTGATAACGCATACTGTATGCTCCCAAATACACTGAAATAGAAAAAAAAATGTTTCAAACATTGTTTCATTATTGTAAATCTTTTTATTATAATTAATTTTGTCTTTTGACAAACATTTTATTTAGATCCTCGTCAATATGTGTATTTAATCACAGTAACTGGTCCACGTTACCACGTATCAATTTAGGTCATTCATGGAACGTCCGCACTTAATGAATCCGGATAGCATGGTGCGATTTTGAATTTGGATGTAACCAAATATGACTAGATTTTGCACTTATTCATTCTATTTTCGAATATTTATATTACGACTTGACAATTTCATCAATAATAAAAACTCAGAGAAAATTTTTGAGAGGATATTGAATGAGTGTAAGCTCAATATTGAATTTATTGAACGAGTTGAATGAAATTTTATTATGCGAGCCTCAGTAATGAACTTACACGAATTTAATATTCTATTTATCACATACCAAAAAAAAAAGGACTGTATAAAGCGAAAAAGTCATTGACGCGCCTATAATATTACGCTAACATTAAGCGCGTCTTTATCCTATCAAGGGGCAGGACGTGAAATGGTTGCACACTTGGTTCAAGTGCGGAAATTGATTGCAAACTTGACAAAATGGCTACCGAGTCATGAATATTTACAACATTTGCACGTATTTTCTTCCAGTAAGTGGATTTGTATATTATTTTGAATTTTTTAATATGCCTATTCCTTAAAGCAATGTTTTTGTCACACTCTGTTTAAGGTCTCAGCTACATTGCTTCTGATATGACAAAGTTATTGAAGATATAAACTGGTTATGTACATATTTTGAGATTTGACAAGTGACAGTCCAGTGTGATTTTTATACTCATTTACTCGCATCTGTAAGTTTTAAAGTTCACCAAACAAGACAAAATATATATCTTTCAATACTGTGTAAATGTTTGGTTTGAATTTGCATTTTCCAAATAAAATTTCAATAAACGAAACTATCTTGTTCTAGCGCATTTTAGTTGCAAACTTGTAGTTCACGCATTTCTGATTGCAAACTTATCTTTTTCAATCAAATATTAAACTGCCAAATGATTCAACGAAGATCATATTGATAAGTCACAGATATTCCATGAAAATGCATTTCATACATGCAACTGTGTTTTTTTCACTTGGTTTTAAAAAATGACATTGAGGGGTTCTTTATTTAATTGTCCATTGTTATCATTTATTGGTACGGCCACTCCATGTCCAGCTGAGACCTTAAACCGAGTGTGCACAAACATTACTTTAAGGAATAGGCATATTAAAGAATTTTAAAATAACATACAAATCCAGTTACCTGAAGAAAGCACGTGCGAATGTTGTAAATATTTATGACTCAATAGCTATTTTGTCAAGTTTGCAACCAATTTTCACGCTTGAACCAAGTGTGCAACCACTTCACGTCCCGCCCCTTGCCTATGGGATTAGAACACTTGATCCCAGCAGTATAAACAACAATAAATCATATGATTTAGGCCTTTGAGCCAAATTATTGATTCACTGAGGTTTACTTTAAGTCCAAGAGCCGGGAAGATGATAATGCAACAGAAGAACAACTAAGTATAATAGATATATAAAATTTAGAATATCATATTCTAGGAGATGTCAATATAAACTTTTATCCAATGAATAAAAAGAAAAAATATGACAATACAAAATGGGGTGATTTGATAACGAAATATGGTTTGAAACAACTTATCACAGATCCTACTAGGATAACAAAACGTACCCAAAAAATTATAGATCATGTTTATACAAACAGTAGCAGATATATTATTGAATCGTTTGTTTCTGATACCTCATTAAGTGATCATTATCCGGTATTTCAAGATCAACGAAAGCATGTACCCGATTGATTAATGAACATAATTCGATTAAATATAGATGTTTTAAAAACTTCAATGAAATTGATTTTCAGGTAGACCTTGCTTTATCCGATCTTGAATTAGTCGAGCACATAATTAATCCGAATGAATCCCTTAGCTTATTTTACTCCATTTTAAATACTATCTTGAAAAAGCATGCACCGATAAAAGAAAAACGTATCAAACGTGAACACCGCCCGGAATGGTTTACTGATGAGATAATATATCTTATACATGAACGCGATTACTATCATAAAGTAGGGAAACATGAACAATACAAATTGCTCAGAAATAAAATAACATCAATGATTAAAAAAAGTAAAAGAGATTTCTTTAACAATGCTATTAAAAATAACAAAGACCCGGCACTTTTATGGAAAAATTTAAAGGACGTTTCAAATCTAGATAAAAAAATGTTATATTACAATGCCAGGCAGACTTGTGACATAAATAAAGAAATTTGCGGAAATGTAAATACTATTAATAAATGAATTAAACAAGTATTTTGTCAATATCTCGAATGTCATACATAAAACAAAGTTTTCAAATACAAATTTTTCAAAATTAAAAGAAACTTTAGACCAAAAGCTAATATATCATGAATTTAATATTGAATTAATTACACCGTTTGAAGTAAAACTTATTATTGAAAAACTGAATATTAAAAAATCTACAGGATTAGATGGAATTGGACCAAACATCATCAAATATTGTGGAGATTATATTACACCAATAATTGCATCAATTATCAATAATAGTATTAAATCTAATATTTTCCCAGATGATTTAAAAAGAGCTCGAGTTATACCTATTTTTAAATCGGGGGATAAGAATGAAGCAAATAACTATCGACCGATATCAATTTTGTCAACTATATCCAAAATATTTGAGCGCCATATTGCCAAACAAATACACTCATTCTTTGAAAAAACGAACATAATTCATAATAAACAATCAGGATTTCGTAAAAATCATTCATGTAATACTGCACTCATTAGTTTAATAGATACTTGGTTAAAAGATGTTGACAGTGGAAAAATTATCGGAACTGTATTCTTAGACTTAAAGAAAGCCTTTGATTTGGTTGACCATGAAATACTTTTGCATAAACTTAAACTTTATCATTTTTCTGAAAATGCCGTTAAGTTTTTTAAATCATATATTTCTAACAGAATACAACTGGTTAAGATAGGTAATCTTCAATCTCAGCCAATGAAAATAATTTCCGGTGTTCCACAAGGCTCAATATTAGGACCTTTATTATTTCTAATATACATAAATGACATAGCTTTCATAGGTAATGATATAAAAATTGATTTATACGCAGATGATTCTACTCTTTATGAGTCCGGAGAAAATATATCAAAAGTAGAAATAAAACTTCAAGATCATTTAAATAACATTGACAAATGGTGCAAAATAAATAATATGGCCTTAAATCCAGATAAATCAAAATGTATGGTAATAGGAACAAGACAAAAAGTAAATATTATGAGAAAATTAAATTTTAAGATAAATGAAATAGGTCTTGAAAATGTAACTGATCAAAAAGTCTTGGGTATTTGCATAGATAACAACTTAAAATGGCACTTGCAAATTGACAATGTTTGTAAAAAACTTAACGGAAAAATTGCCTTATTGAAAAAAATATCGTATTTTTTTGCACTTTGATATGAAATTATTGTTTTACAATGCATATATATTGCCCATTATGGACTATTGTTGTATTATATGGGGTAAAGGAAACACAAACTACATAAATAATGTTTGTAAGTTACAAAAACGAATTGCTAAAATCATTTTACAGCAACCTCAAAGATCTCCGTCAATAAATCTATTCGAAACTCTTAATTGGTTACCGTTCCTTGACAGATGTAAATACCACACGGCGGTGCTTGTTTTTAAAACTTTAAATAACATGGCACCGACTTATATGACAGAACTGATGACTTTATCCGACAACAAAATATATAACTTAAGATCTAGGTCACGAAAAGATATTGTATTATGGACAAGACCTAAAACAAATTATATTAAAGACTCATTTTCTTATTATGGCATGAACATTTGGAACAATATACCTTTAAATATTCGTAATGTTAATAACCTTAAATGTTTTAAAGAAAAATACAAAGCATATCTTGATGTTCATATGAGTGAATGAATGAGTGAATGAATGAATGAATAAATATATACGAACGAACGAATGATGCAATATACGTATATGTTTAAACAAATTGTTGAGTGTCTGTCGAAAGTATATGAGTTGTATTATTCTAAAAATTACATATTATACACTCATTTTTCTACCTATGCATATCCTGTTGTTGTTGTTGTTGTTGTTTTCTATTTCAGAAGGCCACATTGGAAATAAGATATATATGATTGTTTATTATATGTTCTTAATGTGTAACCTTCTTTAAATAAAGATATTATTATTATTATTATTATTATTATTATTATTATTATTATTATTATTATTATAAGAAAATGTTCGCACACTAAGGGATTCAGACTTACGATGGTTTGTCTACATATATAATTAAACACATATGTCTTGACCACCGAGCTCCCTAGATGACAGGGTTTGAAAAGATGTTATTTTACTACAATATAAGGTAAGAACTGAAAACTGACACTATCTTTGCCCGAATTTTTGTTTGACACAACTTTCACGTGTGGCAGAGGTGCTTCAAATGTACAGCCCTATAGTTTGTTGAACAAGTCTGTCACACTTATATTATGTGACGAATGTGCAAAAGCACGAGCAGATTTGTCACACTGGTGTGGCAAATGTGATCCGTGCGAAGTATGCTCCTACAGTGTTCCATCATATGACACCATTGGTAACAACCTCATTTATGAAACAAAAACTTTGATTTACCTAACTATGTTGTTTCTAACGGCAGACAATACCCAAGATCCTACAGACAGGACCGCCGTTCCCATCATCACCATCACCGACACTACCGTGCACGACGTTGAAAGGTTGCCCAGTGTAAGAACGGGTCCCTAAGATTGCATTCCCGGCAATGACGGCGAATAAAATGACATAAACGTCTGGGAATTAAAGAACTCGATCAATTAGAAAATTTGAAAAAATCACTATCACTATTTATAAGATACATTACATGTATATTCTAAAACATTAAAATGTGATTTCTTGGTATTTCATCGCTGGCAATTTAACTTTAGCATGTACTATTTCTTCCGAATTTGAAACTGTAATTTTTTTAACTAATGCATAATCATGCTATTTTCCGAATTTAATATTTTTTTTTGATATACTGTTTAGAATGCGAAAATGTGATTTTAACAAATAATTTTCTTTACCGAAGTTAAATCATCTAGAAATTCTTTCAACTCAATTTATTTTACACTTCCGCCTATTGTTAAAAAGAACGAAAATTAAACAAAATGCCAACTTAATCTGAAAAAGACAGTATAAAAGACGTGTCAAAATTTGCGTGTTGCCAAAATTAGCTTTTGCCAGAATTTGCCTGTTGCCAATATTAGCATTTGCCAGAATTTGTATTGCCAATATACCAGATTTTAGTGTTGTGCTTTAGATAATATCTTATGAAGGATGACAAATGTTTTTTATTCGTTCTTTTTAATCCTATGAGAGCTATAATTTTCAGACAATTATGTAATTTAATTAAGTCACGTCATGGGCTGGAATGCAATATTTCGTTCTTACATTTTAGTAACCTTTAAATTACGAGAATGGTGATGCTGGCAATGATGACAAAGTTAGTAAACTGCCAAACTAATATCTAGGTAGATTAGGCGTAAAAATCTGTCATCATATCGTTGCGTCAAAGATATCTAGCAAAGGATTACTTTTTCACAGCGGCATGATTTTGTTTCTAGCGTAAGACGTTTTTAAGTATGATATAATTATGTAAATATTTAAAAACCATACATATGACATGTAACAGATCTGCAATAGTCTTACACTATGAAGACATATTGTTATTTTGTGTAGAATGATTACATGATTCTCCTATATCTATTACTAGGTTAACTGATTTTGAGAAAGTTTGACAGCCAATTTACCAATCAAAATCAGTTTATTAAAGCTTTTTAAATTCATTTGCTTAAACAAACCAATCTCTGATTTACCTCACTATGGTGTGGGTACAGGGCCACCATTACCACCATCACCACCACCACCATGTACGACGTTGAAAGGTTGCCCGGTAGAACGTTTCCCTAAAATTGCATTACCAGCAATGACGGCAAATAAAATGACATAAACATCTGAAAATTGAAGATATCCTTGGATTAAAAGTACATCAAAATCGGAAATTATTTTGTATCCATCTATAAGAAACTGAAATGTATCTTTCGTTTTGCATTTAAAAAGCTGGTAAAATCATGCGTGTGTTTATTGTTGTCCTTGACACACGCACGGTGTTTTTTTCTGCAAAAACTCTTTACTTTACTATGAAATAAAGTACGACCAAAACGCAGTTCCATAACGCAGTTAACCAAAAAGTAGTAACGCATGGGTGATTTACACGAAAGAAAGTACGTACACGTGATTTACACGACAGTAACTATGTACACGTGATTTAAAAGAAAGTAATAACATGATTTACATGAAACTATTTACGTGCACGTAATTTACATGAAAGATGTAACATACATGTTCGAATTCTGCCATCCCGTGCATTCTCAACATAAACAGGTACTCTGTAAGTAATTTCACTTTGACAGTCCACATAAACCAGCCATAATATTAAGACAGCATTAATTCCCACTAGTTTTGAAAACTGCATGGCTAATCACTGGCTGAAAATAAAGATATTTTATCAAGATTTTCTTATTTTCAAAACTAAGCCTGAATGTGCAGGAGCACAATAGATACAAAGGAAACTAAAAAGATGATAAAGAAAAGGAAAAAAAAGGAAAAAAAAACAGATACAAATATAAAAAAGCACATAAAAATATATAAAAAATAATGTGAAAAAACCTTTTATTAGAATTAAATATCAAACTGAAATAACATAAAAAGTAGACATCCAAAGTTCATTTGGTATGTTGTGACAGATTGAAAAGAAACACACAAACAGAAAACAAAAACAACAACCGCACTCCCACCAAAGAGAAAAACATAAAACACCCTCAAACTCCCCCATAATAATAATAATAATAATAATAATAATAATGATAAAATAATGACAATAATGGCAATAATAATAATAATAACAACAACAAAAAATACAAAAACAAAACAACAACAGAAAAAGCACAAACAAAACAACAACACAAAAAACCCAGTTCATTTGCTGTTCTGTTTTGCCATATACATGAACTATCTTTTCCTTATTTCTCTATTGGCAATTGGTATACAAAGTGAATTAGGATGAAAGTCAAAATATTACTTTGTTTACATTCTTCTATCTTTACGACACATCACTGCATTTTTCAACGCTATTTTTCTTCAAATGTGATATATCTAACATGTCTTTAAATTCATTTTAAAACAATGTCAAATACACGTTTGACATTTCCAAATAATTAAGAAAATAATTATGGTTTTCTAGGACACAATCTTCCTTGAATAAGTTTTCATCAGGTATCGCCTTGTATCGATCCGTACAAGATGAAATTTACGATTAAAAGTTGTACATTTCGAATTTTACATTTACCATTTAACCAAAATAAAAAGCATCTGAAAATAATAGTGAAAAAATTAAGTACCTAAAGTCCCGATTTTCAACATCCAAAAATGTCGGACTGCCCGCGGAATCTACCAAGCAATGACTGCATTGATAGGAGCGTGAATAAAGCTTTAAAAGTGTCACCGTGTCCTGCCATGTGTCAAAAGGACAGGTGGTCAAATTTATAAATCGAAATTATTGTATCTATTTAAATGAGAAAATGATACAATAAATTTACAATTGTGATGTTAAGCATGTGTACATGTACAATTGTATAGCTCCGAGTCACTTCATAAAGTTATCTGTACTAATTCGGCAATCAACGACAAAATTAATATGCTATACATTTATAGACTTACGTTAAAGTCTATATATGAGCCGCATCACGACAAAACCAACATAGTGCGTTTGCGACCAGCATGGATCCAGACCAGCCTGCGCATCCGTGCAGTCTGATCAGGATCCATGCTGTTCGCTTACCAACCCTTTTACAAGTAGAGAAAATAATAGCGAGCAGCATGGATTCTGACCAGACTGATGCGCAGGCTGGTCTGGATCCATGCTGGTCGCAAACCCATTATGTTGGTTTTGTCATGACGCGGCTCATATAGCTTTTCGGATCTTATAAATGTAGTATCGACCGAGGACCACAGTCCAATGTCAATATGTTTATCAGGCCAGAGAAAAAACCCTATATATATATATGTTCTGATTTTTTTCAAAGTATGTAGACTTTACAGGTACGTCCATCACGCAGGAATTTAGTTGTTAGAGAAAAACACAAATACATGTACGAAGTAATCTGCGTCTACCATACCTAACATTTCCTATATGTGAACGTACATGTAATTGTTTTCTTTAACTTCTGCTAAACTGTATTTGGTGAAAGAATTATTTCTGGAAACTTAAACAAAGGTAGTTAAATGCAATTTTTTATTTAGAATCTATAAAATATCCAATAAAACTTTCGATCGTTGTGCACATAAGATAATAAACATTTCCAAGCACTGCAGCGAAAAACAATGTTAACGTAATGCGAATGTTTTTCTATCCCGCCAAATATTACGAGATTTAAGATGCAGCTCGAAAAACATTTTCTTTTGTTTTATTACTTGACTGCGTGTTGATGAAGGAGTTATTTCAGAATCTTGATAAACATATATGAAAGCGCCATTTTTCGATGACGACGTTTTTGGATAAATCATTGACGCATGTACAAATTGTTTCCAAATTATTATGTTTAAATGGCACGAAATTTAAGAATAAAGACAATTTTTCGGTAGGCGATCTTTGGACAAGGTCTGCGTTTTAATCTGGCACTTTAGTGTATAATAAAACTTCAACTTACGTAATTTTAATGAGTTGTGTCACCGTGTTTATTAAAGACGCACTGAAACGGTACTGGATGACATTAAATATATCATATTTTAGACTTTAAAATATAATACATTGCATAAAGTTATTTATGTTTCGTTTTTTGTTTCCTTAGTTCCGATCAGTTTGAATTGATTTTGTTTTTACACTTTAACATACCTACGCCATATTCAATATAATCCGTAACAAAGACCAAGGTAAATGTTAACAGAACTTTAAAATGTTTGAAAATCATTGTCTAAATGCTTAAAAGCCTAGCTGATTGCGAACATAAAGCGAGAATAATAATATAATACAATATTGATAAACATAGTTGACCTCTCAATCAAATTTTACAATATGATTTTAGACGAGACTTGTTATTCTCTCGGGCGTATATTGAGACATTTCGACATGACAAAAGTCATTGTAGAAAAGGGCAAATTTAACTTATGGTCCCGTTTTTAGCTTGACTAGAGAACTATGCAGTGACGAAAGCGTCGACTTTGATATATACGTCAAAGTCACACTTTGGTTAAACATGATCCAGGCTCTTGTTTTACTGTCAAGCACTGAAAACAGTCGATCACGCTCTCCTATTGTCAGCTTTTGTTTTTTTAATGCAGAACTATGTTATGGTGCAGTGTTGCACAGTCACTCAATACATCTTTTTTATTTTTTACTTTGAACTATCGTGCTTATAAATGGTTAAGAGTTACATTTAGTTATCAAAATAGAATTTTAAATTTAGTCAATATAAGTAAACAATAATTTGTGTTGAAATATTTTTCATTCAATACTGAATTCCAATTTATATATAAATCTATACATGTATATTCCAATTTATAGTACTGATAAAGTACAATACTGTTGCCGATAACGTATACTGTAGAAAACCTAAAATACACTGAAATAGAAAATAGAAATAAAAATTGTATCATTATTGTTAATCTTATTTTATCATTAAACAATTTTGTCTTTATTACAAACCCGTTTATTTCGATCCTCGTCAGCATCTATAATCCACAATTTGGCCCATCCATGGAACATACGATTAATAGATTCGGAAACCATAGTGGAACTTTGAATTTAGACACCTCCACAGTCACAGTTGTGACCAATTATGGCTTTAGATTTTGCACTTATTCATTTTATTGCCGAATATTTATGTTTTTTTACGACTTTGACGATGTCATCAATTAAAAACCCTAACATATACAGTGTACATTCATTACAAGGAAAATCTTATGCATGTGAAGAAGGAAACGGATAGGAATTATGTTTCCGGAAGTAAAAGCATAAATAAATGATATGATTTAGGCCTTTGAACCACATGATAGATTCCCTGTTAGAGTTAAGTCCAGTAGCCAGGAAGATGTTCTTACGAAACAAAATTCCGTACAATAAGAGAATTTAAGCATACGATCAATTGCTTACGTTTAAAGTAAAGCCAAGTCAAGACAATTTGTTTATTTAAGTCTCACTTTTTGTCAAATTTATATCTTGATTGCGCCAAAGATGTCAGGTAACGGATTTAATTTTGAATGAAAATATTTAATGACCATATATATATAAACAGCTCTGTAATATCTCATATTTTGTAGAATACTTTCATGACTGTCCTATATTTATTAGGTTGCTGGTATTGAGAAAGTTTGACAGCAATTTTATCAAACAAAATCGGTTTATCTAAGCTTTATTTAAAGTCATTTTGCTAAACCAACCAACTTTTGATTTACCTAATTTTCGGGCCATACGGGAACACCATTGCCATCATCACCACCGCCACCATGTACGACGTTGAAAGGTTGCTCGGTGTAAGAACGTGTCCCTAAGATTGCATTCCCGGCAATGACGGCAAATAAAATGACATAAACATCTGAAAATTGAAGAGAATTAAAAAAACACATTAAAATCTGCGATCATTTTTATTTTGTATCTCTCCATAAGAATGGCAAATATTTTCGTGTGTTTATTTTGTTTCTAACACGCACGGTGTTTTTTTAAAAGATAAACAAAACACAAACAACTAACTAACTAACTAAAAAGGTTCCTTTATGAAGACACACGTTGTGAATCCACATAAAATAATAACACCAACGGCGAACCTTAGACACAACATTTCATATATTACTGTTTCATTTTAAAAGAAGAATCATTCTCGTGGTTTACTATAACACGATGAACTTTTCCGCGGAACGTCAAAATATCAATCTTTTAAAATTAAGTTAACACCAAAACAGCAGTTCCATAACGCAGTTAAACGAGAAAGTAGTAACGTACACGTTGTTTACACGAAAGTTACTACGTATATGTGATTTACATGAAAGTAACTTCGTGCACGTGATTAACATGAACAAAGTTACGTGCACGTGATTTACATAAATGATAGTACATACATGTTCGGATTCTGACATCCTGTGGATTTTCTACAAACACAGGTACTCTGTAAGTAATTTCACTTTGACAGTTACCATAAACCAGCCACAATAATAAGGCAGCATTAATTCCCACTAGTCTTGAAAATTGCATGGCTAGTCACTGGCTGAAGATAAAAGATTTTTTTCTTCAAAAGGTGATTTTCAAAAACTTGGTCTGTTTGGGCATGAGCATAATAATTAACAACAATAATTACAAAACAAATTAATTAATAGCAAGGAAAAAGGGGGGGGGGGAATATGTATCTCTTCAATTATAAAGTAATAAAATTCAAACATATGCCATATTGAATTTACTAGTTGACTCCAGTGACTGAAAAATTGGGTATAACCTTGGATCGAACCGTAAGTAATTTCACTTTGACAGTTACCATAAACCAGCCACAATAATAAGGCAGCATTAATTCCCACTAGTCTTGAAAATTGCATGGCTAGTCACTGGCTGAAGATAAAAGATTTTTTTCTTCAAAATGTGATTTTCAAAAACTTGGTCTGTTTGGGCATGAGCATAATAATTAACAACAATAATTACAAAACAAATTAATTAATAGCAAGGAAAAAGGGGGGGGGGTGGAATATGTATCTCTTCAATTATAAAGTAATAAAATTCAAACATATGCCATATTGAATTTACTAGTTGACTCCAGTGACTGAAAAATTGGGTATAACCTTGGATCGAACCGTATAAAATGGTATTTTCCGATTTTAGGTCAAGCGGTCAAACGTCAAGGTCATATTGACCTTGTGAAGGTTTCCGATCAATAACTTGACAACCCGTGGGCCCTCGGCCCGCAAAATACATAGGTGCATTGGTCTTGGTCAGCATAAACATTACATATACGTATTATTTGGTAAGATTTGTGATAACTTTGTCATGAAATTGCTCCACACAACCTTTACGGTCACAATTACCTAGTGACTAGTCATGACCAGTAGAAAATCCCTATTGATTTTTGGTCACTAGGACAAAAGTCAGTTTTACGAACATTGTTATGGTAGACATTTGTTCTAAAACATTGTTATGGTAGACATTTGTTCTAAGTTATTTTAAAACCCATCAATTCATGACAAAGTTGCAGTTCGGACACTAATGTTGTGTAAGTGGGGACGCACGGACAGACAGACGGACGGTGCGATTTTAACATGCCACCCTTCAGGGGCATTAAACAATTACCTAAATTGTAACATGTTGTCCGCGTTTACAAATCCTAACATTTCCTAGAGCTGAAGTTACCTTTAACGTCTAGTAAACTTTTTTCAGTATGAGAACTCTTTGTAGATTAAAAATGAAATAGAAAACTGAAACAAAGATAGCTATATGCAATTCGTCATGTAGAATGAAATAGAAACAGATTTTGTTTTGGTTTTATAGCCAGTTGTGTCAATTTAAGATCAAGTTTAGTCAGGCACTTTGGCGTACTATGAAAGCCCTCGTTTGTCGCGTTACCTTGCTGTGGTTATTAAAGACACACTGACACGGCACTGGTCGACATTAAAGGTATAATATTTTAAGTTTTAGTAGATGAAACATAGCAGAAAATTTTTCTAAAGTTCACGTTTTCTCTTCCATAGTTTCGATCAATTGGATTTTGTATTGATACTTAAATATATTCTTACGCAATATTCAAAATCGAATGTAAGCAGAACTCTTAATTATTGATAATCGATTTCTAAATGCTGATAAGCCTAGCTAATTGAGAGCATAACCTTGATGTACAAACACTCTAGATATTTCTATTTTTACCTTAGATTAACATGCTTAAAATGCTTAGACATACATTAAATATGAAAAAAATAGTCGATATAAGTCAACACTAATTTGCGTTTAAATATTTTTATTCAATACTTAATTCCAATGTATATATAAACTATACATTTTAATCTATAATACTGATAAAGAACAATACTGTTGTTGATTAAATATACTGTAGATGATCTCAAATACACTGAAATAGAAGAAAAACTGTATCTTATTTGTGTATCCTAATTAATTATAAATCAATTTTGTCTTAAAACAAACCTGTTCAGTCAGATCATCGTTAATGTATATAGTCCACGTCTCAATTTAGGCCGTTCGTGAATAATCCGTCCTTAATAGAACGGTATGAAATTTAACACATCGGCAGATGTGATAAATTTTGACTTTAGACTTTGCACTTATTCATTCTATTTTCGAATAATTATGTTGTCTTTAACAATGCCATTAATAATAAAAACTCAGAAAAAGATAGTTATATATGTTCATTACAAGGATGAAGCACATGGACACTTTTTGAATGGAAGGGGTGAGAACTACATGTACTTATTTCCAGAAGTGTGAACAACAATAAATGATATGATTTAAGCAAAATTATAGATCCCTTGTGGTTTAATTTAAATCCAGGTCATTACTCCGCGCCCACAGGCGCGGAGCTATTTGTGTTTACTATTTTTTGTCCATGGGCCTGATTTTTAACAATTAATCCCTTCGATTTACACCTAGAAATAAATTCGGATTCACAAACTCCTTTCGATTTCTATTATGTAAAGTCATATATTGGATTCCCCTTCGGTGATTCGCAGCATGTCATACTCGTGAATGAGAACCGGAAAGCAGTATTGCTGTACAATGTACACGAATTCGAAAGCTATAAATAACTAGAAGACCTTAACAGTGTGAATGTCCGAAAATCTATTTATTGTTTTGTGAACAGCGAATTCGAAAAAAAGTGACTGTAAACTTTTATAATAGCTACAATACTGAGAAATTTGAAAAGAAGTACTGTTTTAGGATGGTATATCTGGCCAACATTTCTTTACTCATTTTGTTGTATTAACAGTCCAGGTCATTGGCACAACTCAGATATTAGATATGAGGTCGCGTAGAATCACCTTTCCGAGTGAACAATTTTTAGCCTTTCATCATCTCCAAATTTATGAATGAAGTTCCTCACTGCTTTGTCGTTGAGCTTATATAAAAGGGATTTTCTCAGTTTATTTTTCTGCTGTTAATAAGTTAAAAGAATAGTTAATCAAATGTAAGTGTCTATCTCAATCTTGTATAGCATAAATAATACAAATTAATATATATTTACCTTTTTGCAAGTTTATGCTGCACTATTTTGCACTGTTTTTGATTCAAAATTGAAATCTGACCTTTTATGAATGACTTATTTAGCGACGAATGACTACAGAAGAAGTCAATCAAAAGGTCAGATTTCAAATTAAAAAAAACAAAACAAAACAAGTTTATCGTTGATTGGGTTTTTAAGTGGGGCTCGAATACTTAAAAACAAATCATCTATATGCTTCGGACCCACAGCTTTTTCAACAATTCATGTTTGCATTGTGTACATTATTATTATTATTATATTTACTGCGAATTTGTACGTGGAACAAATGTTAACATGTATATTTATATGTATTTTGTATGCACAACAGGCTGTATACATGGACCACTTGTGCAACACCTTGAACATTGGTAAAGTCGCACAAGGAATCGTTCAGACTGGTAAGGAGTCGTTCAGACTGGTTTCCGCAAGTGGGTCGCGCGCCAGTCCACTTTGCACATTACGCAAACAAAAGGATATACAAGCTGATTTTTTGTTGGGGTTCTTTGAGTTGAGTTGTTGCAGTTTAAGTGTTTAATTTGCTTTTAGACTCTTGCTAGTATATAATTATGATGCATAATTTTATTTTAATTGATTTAATTATCATGCTTTCACTTGGACTAAATCTATACAAGCATAGAGTTCTAAATGAAAGATATTTTCAGCGAAAACGTGTTTAAATAGATTTCTGTTTAAACAGTTATTTGGGTAATTTTCACTAAAAAGCCTCACATTACAAGTTCAAACTGCTATGAAACTATGAAAATAGCTTCAATACTGATGAAACTTGGCACAAATGTTAACTGGACCATATACTCTGTAACAACATGCTCGATCTTAAATTTCCTGTTACCATGGCAACGGGGGACGGCTCAGAATTGCCTAAAATCACTATTTTGCATTGTTTTTTCCCATCTAAACTGATTTTAAAGTGCCGCAACTTCTCAATAGATTGAGATAGAGTAATTTGCTCTATCTCTTGCTTGGATGCCCTTTGATGTTTTTTTTTTGTTATATCATGATAATTATTTGCCGCGAAACATGAAAATGACATTTTGAAAAGTAAAGTCTTACCATGATTAGTTGTTCATATTTGTAGAAAATGAGTAGGATTATAGGTACACAGACAATGTACATGCTTTGATATTTTTATCATCTCATGTTACTGACTACAGTAGTGACACAAACAGAACACGGTTGCACTACAGTCATGTCACATTACATTTACAAGTCTTGAAGTCTTAGTTGTCTTCAATAGAATTACTTTCCTTACCAGGTAGGCATCAGTATTTTTTTTAGTTTAATATTTGGCCCCTCTCTTATGGACAGTACATGTATACGATAAGTATAATGATGCAAAAAATAATTTACAAAACATTCCGAGAAATGTACAAGAGTACTTTTAATCTGAATATAACATGACCTGTGCGTAGGAATGATTTGCTAAGGTATCTTTAATGAGCGCATTGTTTTGCGCGGAGCTTCTCAATTGCTGCATTGCAGCAACATTTGTACTTGTAGGAAGACGATATTGTATTAAAAAGTCTGTACAGTAAGGAATTCAAACTTTAAATCAATTGCTAACGTTTAAAATAATTAAACACACATTTCTAGACCATTGAGCCAAAAAGTCGGTTCACTAGCTGACAGGGATTGAACAGAAAATATTTTACTATAAGAGTAGGTTAGTCCTCAAAACTGACACTATCGTTGATGGAATGTGTTTGACACAACTTTCACGTATGACAGAAGTGCTTCAAATGTACAACCCTCTTATGTTAGTTGCACAAATATGTCACACTTATAATCTGTGGCGAATTTGAATGTGCAAATAACACGAGCATATTTGTGACAAATGTGATCCATGCCATTTATGCTCCTACTGTGTTCTATCAAATGACACCATTGTTAACAACATACATTTATAAAACAAGAACCTTGATTTACCAGACTATGTTGTTTCTAACGGCAGGCGATGCGGATACGCAAGAACCTACAAGGGTCTTCGTCTTCATGACCATCACCACCACCATGCACGACGTTGAAAGGTTGCCCAGTGTAAGAACGTGTTCCCAAGATGGCATTCCCGGCAATAACGGCGAATAAAATGACATACACATCTAAGAATTAAAGAACTCATTGGATTAATTACAAAATCATCATTGGTCATCGAGTTATAAGATTTTATTTAATTTATATTGTAAACATTAAAATGTGATGTCTTGGTATTTCATCACTGGCAAATCCACCCCCTTGATTTAACTATAGCATATGCAATTCATTTCGAATTTACAATTTGGATATTCTGTTTAAATCGTAAGAAAATTATTTTTATAGCTATTCTATTTTTGCTTTTAAATTACAAATAACCCTCGGCAATATATGTAGTTAATCATAGTTATTGGCAATCTCCCACGCAGTGATTTTTTAATTGTTCAAATAAAAATTAATTTATTTTTTACTAAAGCAATTGTTTCTTCAACTTCCGAATTTATGTATTGATATGCATTTGTACTGTTTAAATATCCTGTATGCTGTTATTAAGGCTGTTACGACACTTAAGTAAATTTTTATATATGTATATAATTATGCTTCTAAACCATTTTTCAAACATAGAATATGTAAAATGTGAGTAGTTTTAAACATAACAAATATATTTTATTTGAAGCCAAGACATGTTTATCTTACATTTAATAAAAGACTGTGAGGCAATTATCAATATTTTGAACATCACATTTGAGTATAGTACATCTTTTAAAATTGACGCTTTGTAATTCTTCCTACTGGAATAGGAACTCGATAAAAATGTGGGTAACAAGAAGTTGTTGATCAAAATGTGTGTAACAAGAAGTTGGTGATAAAATGTGTGTAACAAGAAATTGTGTCACTGTATAGCTTGATTTACTTATATAACAATTCACATGATTCACAAATTTAATATTCTTTTAAACTGTTATATTATCTTAAACAGTATAATTAAGAAGTTCAAAATACAATTTACTTAAAGCAGTTTCATCGGTTCGCAAATAAACGAAATTCTTAATCATACATTGAATGTTATAAAGACAGAAAATTAAAAAACAAAACAAAAACAACTTTATGTGAGACACACAGTATTGAGTGCACGGAGAGATTTGCCAAAATTTGCCTATTGCTAACATTTGCATTGCCAATATATCAGATTTAAGCGTTGTGTTTTAGATAATATCTTATACATGAATAAATGGTGACACATGGTTTTTATTTGTTCTTTTTAAACCTATGAAACTAAAATTTTTCAGACATTTAGGGCCCTTTTTAATTGCGTCATTTGGGGGAAGCAATTTTCGTTCTTTCATTGGTAACCTTTTATTTATAACCCATGAAATGGTATTTCGACAAATGAGACAAAAAAAGTAAACTGCCAAACTAATATCTAGGTAGATTAGGCGTGAAAATAAGTCATCATATAATTAGTTTATTAAAGCTGTTTAAATTCTGATTTACCTATCTATAAGGTCGGTACAGGACCACCATCACCAACACCACCATGTACGACGTTGAAAGGTTGCCCAGTAGAACGGGTCCCTAAGATTGCATTACCAGCAATGATGGCAAATAAAATGCCATAAACATCTGAAAATTGAAGATATCCTGGGATTAAAAATACATTAAAATCTGCGATTATTTTGTATCCATCTATAAGAAACTGAAATATATCTTTTGTTTTGCATTTAAAAGTTGGTAAATGCATTTTTTTTATTTTGTCCTTAAGACACACACGATGCAAAAACTCTTTACTTTACTATTAAATAATGTACCACCAAAAAGCATTTCAATAACGCAGTTAACCAAAAAATTGTAACACACAAGTGATTTACACGAAAAAAACTACGTACACGTGATTTACACGACAAACTATGTACATGTGATTTAAAAGAAAGTAATAACATACATATGATTAATATGATGAAAGATGTAACATACATGTTCGAATTCTGCCATCCCGTGAATTTTCAACATAAACAGGTACTCTGTAAGTAATTTCACTTTGACAGTTCACATATACCAGCCATAAAAATAAAACAGCATTAATTCCTACTAGTTTTGAAAACTGCATGGCTAGTTACTGGCTGAAAATAAAGATATTTTTTTCAAGATTTTCTAATTTTCAAAACTAAGCCTGAATGTGAATAGTTTCAAAGCGAACTAAAAACATAATAAAGTAAAGGTAAATAAAGGACAAAAACAGATAAAAATATAAAAATGCACATAAAAATATAAAAAAAAAAA
Organism: Ruditapes philippinarum; assembly: GCF_026571515.1. Taxonomy (NCBI): domain Eukaryota; kingdom Metazoa; phylum Mollusca; class Bivalvia; order Venerida; family Veneridae; genus Ruditapes; species Ruditapes philippinarum. The sequence continues at coordinate 99,636 of NW_026854539.1, forward strand.
AATGGAAAAAAACTTTTATAAGAATTAAATATCAAACTGAAATAACATGAGAAGTAGACATCCAAAGTTCATTTATGTTGTGACAGATTGAAAAGAAAAACATACACAGAAAAACAAAAACAAAAACAACAACTACACTCCCCCCAAAAGAAACAACATAAAACACCCTCCAACTCCTCCTCCACCTCCTCCTCCTCCATAATAATAATAATAATAATAATAATGTTACGGTCTAGTGGGTCGGGGACTCTTAAGTATGCTGGATACCCTTTAACTGCATATTGGCACTCAGGCTCTCAAGGTATTAATGCAATCAGATACAGAACTGATGTGATGTGTAGCTCTCCAACTCATCTGATAGTAATCAGGCAACACCGTTGTAAACAGTTATAAAATTTATTCAACAGTTTATACTTTAAATAACAATTGTCAAACAATTATGAACCATTAATATAGAAAACAACTCTCATAATAAGTCAAGACAGCTCACAAATAAATAATTTAGTACTGTTACGCCTTCAAAATAATATTTAGTACTGATGAACCAAAAATCTCCGTGTTATGTGTATAAGTTTTACTCCGCGGTGACAATAGTTACCAGATTTACTTCAATAAACAGTGTAGTAAAAATACTTAAATGTTATATTATGTAAAAGTTATATAAAGTTCTAATATCAGATATATAAAAAGATATCTAAGCTCTATATTTAAGTCAACTAGATATAATTCTAGTATTGAAAATAAACTTGACTTGTTTGTTACTTAAATTTAACATAAAATTTAAGATTTCAGCAGACAAATTAACGTACGTCTACTACCAAGAATTTCTAGATCTGAACTTTTTGTGACCAAGAATCTGCTGCTTTTATACTAGGCAGTGGTAGAAATGACCAAAAATAGGTAAAATACCCAGAATTGGTAGAACCGACTCTGAATTGGTAGAATGGTAGCTACCCAAAAATGGTCGATACCAAATACGGGTAGAAAACTGTCCATCACAAACTGGTATAAAACTGTCCAGCAAAAACTGGTAGAAACTATCTACCAAAAACTGGTAGAAAACTGTCTACCAAAAACGGGTAGAAAACTATCTACCAAAAACTGGTAGAAACTATCTAACAAAAACGGGTAGAAAACTGTCTTAATTTAACCAGACAAAATGGCTAAATTTTCTAAGAAAAATCAAGACTTTAAATGAAATTTAACATTATAATAAATAATTTACTTTCCATAAAACAGGAAAAGTCACCTAAATGTCACATAATACCGGGGTATTACAATAATAATAATAAGAATAATAATAATGAAAAAATGATAACAACAACAACAAAAAAAAACACAAAACAATACAAAACAAAATAAAAAAAACAACAAAACAACAACAAAAAAACCCAACTCATTTGCTGTTCTGTTCTGCCATATACATGAACTATCTTTTTCTTATTTCTCTATTGGCAATTGGTATACAAAGTGAATTAAGAATTAAGAAAATATTACTTTGTTTACATTGCTCAACCTTTACGATATATCACTGCATGTTCAGCGCTATTTTTGCTTCAAATGCCTTTAATCCATTTTAAAACAATGTCAAACACACATTTCCAAATTAGTAAGAAAATATGGTTTTCTAGGACATAATGTTCATTGTATAAGCTTTCAACAGGTATCGCCTTGTATCGGACCGTATAAAATGGTATTTTATTTAAAGTTGTACATTTGGAATTTTTACATTGATCATTTAACCAAAATAAAAAAGCATCTGAATATACAAAGTGTAAAAGTACCTGATTTCCTGATTTTCAACATCCAAGAAATGTCGTACTGCCCGCGGTATCTATCAAGCAATCACTGCATTGAAATGAGTGTGAATAAAGCTTTAAAAATGTCACCGTGTCCTGCCATGTATCAAAATGACAGGTGGTCAAATTTATAAATCGAAATTATTGTATCTATTTAAATGAGAAAATGATATGCTAACTTTTCAGTTCTGATGGTAAGCATGTTTACACTCTACAATGTATAGCTCCGAGTCAATTCATAAACAATTCTGTAATCAATCGACAATCAACGACAAATATACTATACATTTAAAGACTTTTGTTGAAGTATACATATATTTGTCGGATCTTATAAATGTCGTATCGTCCGAGAACCACAGTCCGATGTCAGTATAATGTTTATCAGGCCAGAGAAAAAAGAAAAACCTATTATACATTGACGGAAACAAAAGTCTATAATGATCGTTAAATCGTACTTTTTTAAGTACGGAAACTTAACCGGTTCGTCCATCACGTGGGAATTCAGTTGTTAGAGAAAAACACAAATACCTGTACGATGTAATCTGCGTCTACCATGTCTACCATACCTAACCTTTCCTATATCTGAATGTACATGTAATTGTTTTCTTTAACTTCCGCTAAACTTAATTTGGTGTAAAAAATATTTCTGGAAACTTAAACAAAGGTAGTTAAATGCAATTCTTCATTTAGAATCTTTAAAATATCTAATAAAACTTTCGACCGTTGTGCACATGAGACAATACACATTTGTCATTTCCAAGCACCGCGGCGAAAAACAATGTCAAGGTAATGCGCATTTTTTTCTATCCCGCCAACTTATCAGGTTTAAGATTGGTTGAACTGTCTGCAACTGGAAAAAGCATAATTTGACTAATTGCTTGACTGTGTGTTGTAGATCGTACTGAAGGAGGAATTCCAGACTGTGATAAAAGTTCATGAAAGCAACATGTTTCGGACAGGTCGGTGACGATGTTTCTGGATAATTCAATGACGCACGTACAAATTGTTTCCAAAGACTTATGTTTAAATGACATGACATTTAAAAATAATTGTATGTTTTTCTGTATTACAGCAAGAATCTGCGATTTTTGGGCAAGGTCCGTGTTTTAATCTTGTGTGTATTATGAAACTTCATATTTCGTAATTTTAATGAGTTGTATCACCGTGTTTATTAAAGACGCACTGAAACGGTACTGGATGACATTAAATATATAATATTTTAGACTTTTAAATAAAATACATTGCATGAATGTTTTTTTTTCGCATTTTTGTGTTTCCTTAGTGACGATCAGTTGAATTGATTTTGATTTCATACTTTAATACACCCACGCCATATTCAATATGATCCATAACAAAGACCAAGTGAAATGTTAACAGAACTTTAAAATGATATAAAATCGTTGTCTAAATGCTGTACAATATAGTTGATTGAGAACATTAAGTGAGAAAATATAATACGATTACAATATTGATAAACATAGTTTACCTTTAAAAATAAATAAATTAGGATTTCCCACTTCTCACGGATAATTAAGCATCTACAAAATTTTCAATAGGATTTTAGCCAAGACTTGTTATTCTTCAATATTCCTTTCTCGGGCGTATATGGGGACATGGCAAAAGTCATTGTAGAAAAGGGCGAATTTTACTTATGGTTCCGTTTTTAGCTCGACTATCTGAAGAAAAGGGAGAGCTATGCAGTCAAGAAAGCGTCGTCATTGATATATACGTCACCGTCACACTAAAGTTAAACTTTTTGCGCGGAAGTTGATATCTCCAAAACTACTTACGGAAATGAAATGATACTTCACTACACACTGATTTGAGAGCCCAATGCCCATAACTCTTACATAGACAGATTAAACTGAAACATTATCCAGGCTTTTGTTTTTCTGTCAAGCACTGGAAACAGTCGATCACGCTGTCCTATTGTCAGCTCTTGTTTTTTAATGCAGAAATATTTTAAGGTGCAGTGTTGTACAGTTACCTTGATCTATCATGCTTAAATGGTAAAGAGTTACATTTAGTTATCAAAATAGAAATTTAAATTTATTCAATATAAGTAAACAATAATTTGCGTTGAAATTTTTTTTATTCAATACTGAATTCCAATTTATATATAAATCTATACATATTCCAATTTATAGTACTAATAAAGTACAATACTGTTGTCGATAACGTATACTGTAGAAAACCTAAAATACACTGAAATAGAAAAAAAATGTATCATTATTGTTAATCTTATTTTATCATTTAACAATTTTGTATTTATGACAAACACGTTTATTTAGATCCTCGTCAGCATATATAATAAATCATAGTTATAGTCCACGTATTGGGCCATCCATGGAACAACCGTTATATAGATCCGGACATAAAAGTGCAACTTTGAATTTAGACACATCCCAAGTTGTGACCAATTATGGCTTTAGATTTTGCACTTATATATTTTATTTCCGAATATTTATGTTACGACTTTAACAATGTCATCAATTATAGAAACTCAGAAAAAAACAACCCTAAAATATTCAGTGTACGTTCATTCCAAGGACGAAGCTTATGCACTTAGGTCTTTGAGCCACTGTATGTAGGCATTTAATCCTTATTATAGATGTTAAAGTTAAGTCCAGTAGCCAGAAAGATGATCTTGCGATAAAAACAATCAGTACAAAAAGATAATTTAAGCATACGATCAATTGCTTACGTTTAAATATAATTACACACACATTTGCCACTGAATTAAAGAATCGGTTCTCTAGCTGACATGGTTTGAAAAGATGTTATTGTACTATCACGATAGGTTAGCACTCGAAACTGACATTCTCTTGGTTGGAATACGATTCGCTTGATAAACTACTAGGCTTCTTCACAAACTGTATCTTCTTTTAAAATGCTATTTCATCTTAAACAATGAAAAACCATAGTATAATTAAGCATGCCACAAAGTGAATAAAACTAAAGGTGAAGTAAACGCAATTCTCATTATTTCATAGACTGTCAAACCTTCGAAAAGTTAACTAAAAAGTCACTATAAATAAGTAAGACTTATTAAATGCATGTAAATATTTGCCAAAATTTTCATTTGGAATATATCAGATGTTGATTCTTCAGATGATAACTTATAAATAGGTATAAAAACAGTGACCAATGTTTTATATTTGTTCTTCCTAATCCTATGAAAACTATAATTTCCAGTTGTTTAGTTATCTGGTCGCGTCATTAGCGTAAATGCAATTTTTAAGAACTATTTTTTACACCAAGTAACCTTAAAATTACGAGCATGTTGTAAGTGACAAGATAAGTACTGTGTCAAATTTATATCTTGATTGCGCCAAAGATGTCAGGTAACGGATTTAAATTTGGATGAAAATATTTAATGACCATATATATTAACAGCTCTGTAATATCTTATATTTTGTAGAATACTTACATGATTGTCCTATATTTATAAGGTTGCTGGTATTGAAAAAGTTCGACAGCAATTTTATTAAACAAAGTCGGTTTATTAAAGTTTAAAAAAAATAAATAATTTCTTAAACAAACCAACCTCTGCTTTACCTAAGAACCGTTCGGTACAGGAACACCATTGTCGTCGTCACCACCACCACCATGTACGACGTTGAAAGGTTGTCCAGTGTAAGAACGTGTCCCTAAGATTGCATTCCCGGCAATGACGGCAAATAAAATGACATAAACATCTGAAAATTAAAAATTTCCTAGAATTATAAAAACACATTAAAATCTGCGATCATGTTTCATTTTGTATTCCGCCATAAGAATATTTATTTTTTATTTATGTTTTATTTTTGTCTCTAACACCAACGGTGTCTTTTTAAAAGATAAACAAAACACAAACAACTTAATAAAAAAGGTTCCTTTATGAAGACACACGTTGTGAATCCACATAAAACAATAACATCAACAGCGAACCTTAGACATAACATTTCATATATTAATGTTTCAGTTTACTGTTAAAGAATAATCATTCTCGTGGTTAAGTATAATACGGTGATAGGGTGTTTGCCACAACTTTTCAAAGTATCAACTTTTTTAAAATTAAGTTTCCACCAAATCAGCAGTTCCAAAACGCAGTTAAGCGAGAGAGTAGTAACGTACACGACATTTACACGACAGTTACTTCGTATATGTGAATAACACGAAAGTTACTTTGTACACGTGATAAACATGAACAAAGTTACGTGCACGTGATTTACATAAATGATAGTACATACATGTTCGGATTCTGACATCCTGTGGATTTTCTACAAACACAGGTACTCTGTAACTAATTTCACTTTGGCAGTCAACATAAACCAGCCACAATAATAAGACAGCATTAATTCCCACTAGTCTTGTAAATTGCATGGCTAGTCACTGGCTGAAGATAAAAGATTTTTTTTCTTCAAAAATTGATTTTCAAAAGCTAGGTCTGTTTGGGCATGAGCACTATAATAAACAACAATAATAACAAAACAAAATAATTAATCGCAAGGAGAAGTGGGAATATATATATATATATTCAATATGGCATATGTTTGAATTTTATAACATTATAATTGCATAAATCTATATATATATAGATTTATGCAATTATAATGTTATAAAATTCAAACATATGCCATATTGAATTTACTAGTTGACTCCAGTGACTGAAAAATTAGGTATAGCCTTGGATCGAACCGTATAAAATGGCATTTCCGGTAAAAATGTTCGTTAGTAAATTTAAACATTTATCCTAAAACAAACATAAAATAGTCCATTGAACGTATAAATTAAAATAAAATCAGTACCTAATTTTCAAAATCCATCCAAAAAATGTCGGACTCCCCCCGGAGTCTATCAAGCAATGATTGCATTAAAAGGAGTGTGAATAAAACCTTAAAAGTGTCACAGTGTCCGGCCATGTATCAAAATGACAGGTGGCCAAATTAATAAATCTAAATTGTTGCATCTATTTCAAATATAAAATGATATGAAAGCTTTTCAGTCGTGATGGTAAGTATGTATCAATAACTTGACAAGCCATTACCCTCAAACTTTACATTGGTCTTCGCAAGTAGATGACACCTATTGATTTTAGGTCAAGGGGTCAAACGTCAAGGTCATATTGAACTTGTAGGTAAAATGGGTTCCGATCAATGACTTGACAACCCATGGGCCCTCGGCCCTCAAACTGCATAGACGCATTGGTCTTGGTCAGCATAAACATTTACATACACGTATTATTTGGTAAGATTTGTGATAACTTTGTCATAAAATTGCTCCACACAACCTTTACGGTCACAATAACCTAGTGACTAGTCATGACCAGTAGATAACCCCTATTGATTTTTGGTCACTAGGACAGTTTTACATATAACATTGTTATGGTAGACATTTGTTTTAAGTTATTTTAAAACCCCTCAATTCATGACAAAGTTACAGTCCGGACACTAATGTTGTGTAAGTGGGGACCCACAGACATACAGACGGACGGTGCGATTTTAATATGCCACCCTTCGGGGGCATTAAACACTCACCTAACTGTATAACATGTTGTCCGCGTTTACAAATACTAACATTTCCTGAGCTGAAATTACCTTCAACTTCTACTAAACTTTTTTCAGTATGAGAACTCTTTGTAGATTAAAAATGAAACAAAGATAGCTATATGCAATTCGTCATTTAGAATGAAATAGAAATAGATTTTATTTTGGTTTTATAGCCAGTTGTTGCAATTTAAGATCAAGTTTAGTCAGGCGTACTATGAAATTCCACGTTCATCGCGTTACCTTGCTATGGTTATTAAAGACACTGAAACGGTACTGGTCGACATTAAAGGTATAATATTTTAAGTTTTAGTACATGAAACATAGCAGAGAGGTTTTCTAAAATTCACGTTTTCTCTTCCATAGTTTCGATCAGTTGGATTGTGTATTGATACTTAAATATATCCCTTCGCCATGTTCAAGACCGAATGTTAGCAGAACTCTTAAATGATTGAAAATCGGTTTCTAAATGCTGATTACATGCAGTAAGAAAAATATAACTTAATGAAAACATATGTTACCTTTTGAGAATTAAATGTAGGGTTAATTTCGAATAATTTGGCAGCAACGGAACTTTACAATATGATTTTAGACGAGATTAGTTATTCTTCAATATACCGTTTTCACGTAAATGGAGATATGAAAAATGTCTTTGTAAGAAAGGACAAATTTGGTAAATGATCCCGTTTTTAGCTAGAGAATTCGAAAATAGGGAGAGTTTTTGCACTCATCAAGGCGTCGGCGTTGTTGTCGGAGTTACCATTACACTTATTCAATTCTTTTTGCGTGCAAGTTGGTATTTCCAAACCTACTAATGGAATGATACATCACACACTGCTTTGGAAGCATAATAAGATATAACTGTCCAAGGCCCATAACTCTAACATCGATTTTGACGGATTAAACTGTAGCATTATCCAAGCTCTTATGTTACAGCCAAGCACTGAAAATAGTCGATCACGCTGTTCTACTGACAGTTCTTGCTTTTGATGAAGTAATATATTACACTGTATTAAAGTGAAATTATTTTTAATTTGATGTACAGCCATTCAGACATTTTTATTCTTACCTTAAATTATCATGTTTATTATTCGATATAAGTCAACACTAATTTTCGTTTAAATATTTTTATTCAATACTTAATTCCAATGTATATATAAACTATACATTTTAATCTATAATACTGATAAAGAACAATACTGTTGTTGATTAAGTATACTGTAGATGATCTCAAATACACTGAAATAGAAGAAAAACTATATCTTAATTGTAAATCCTAATTAATCATAAATCAATTTTGGCTTTAGACAAACCTGTTCATTTAGAACATCGTTAATGTATAGTCCACGTCTCAATTTAGGCCATTCATGGATCATCCGTTCTTTAATGGATCAGGACACCATGATAAAATTTTGAATTTGGGCACATCGGCAGATGTGACCAATTTTGACTTAAGACTTTGCAATTATTTATTCTATTTTCGAATAGTAATGTTACGTCTAAAACAACTAAAAAATAGTTATTACCATATACGTTCATTACAAGGTTGAAGCAATTTTTGAATGAAACGGGATTGGAACTATTCATCTTAGAAGTATAAACAACAATAAATGATATGGTTTAGGCCTTTGAGCCAAATTATAGATTTTCTGTGTTTCAATTTAAGTCCAGGTTTTAGGAAGACGGTATTGCATAGAAAGTCTGCACAGTAAGAAATTCAAACTTAAAATTCAATTGCTTACTTTTAAAATAATCAAACACAAATATCTAGACCTTTGAGCCAAAAAATCGGTTCACTAGCTGACAGGGTTTGCAAATATGTTATATTACTTTAAGAATAGGTTAGTACTAAAAACTGACACTATCTTTGCTGGAGTTGGATTCAAGTGTGGCAAAGGTTCTTTAATTGTACAACCCCGTTGCTTGTTGAAAAAATTTGTCACACTTATAATTTTGTGACAAATAAGCAACAAGCACGGGCGAATTTGTCACACTGTGGTGACAAATGGGATCCGCGTCAAATGAGCTCCTACAGTACTTTATTATATGACGCATTCGGTAACAACATTCATTTACAGAAGAAAATTCTAATTTACCTATGTTTGTTCCTACATAATGCCATTGGTATAATCATCATCACCGCCACCGCCAGCACCGCCATGTACGACGTTGAAAGGTTGCCCAGTGTAAGAACGGGTCCCTAAGATTGCATTCCCGGCAATGACGGCGAATAAAATGATATACACGTCTGAGAATTAAAGAACTCATTTGATTAAAATTAACAGAAAATCATCATCTGCCATTCATTTATTAGATACATTACATGTATATTTTTAAATATTAAAATATTGCAATGTTTATCAAGTTTTTACATTTCTTGCGAAAGCACTTCCTTGATTTAACAACAGCATAATTATGCTATTTCTTCTGAATTTACAATGTTTTGATTTACTGTGTAAATTGTTATAAAACTTTTCTAAAAAACATACTTTTTATTTTTTTGTATATTCGAACAACAGCATATGCTATTTCTTCGGAATTTACAATGTTTTTTATATACTATTTAAATTATGAGAAAGTTGTTTTTAGAGAAAAGTCTTCGACTTCAACTTAATTTCTTTGACACTTTAGTCTGTTTAAAAAATTGACGCTTTGTAATTCCATGGCAAGAGATATTCCTACTTATATAGGTATAGTCAACGAAAGTTGTGTACCAAGAAGTTGTGTCGCTGATTCTCTTGATTCACTATATGCTAATTCAGAAACTTGATCGTCTTTTAAACTGTTATATCATCGTGGACAGTTTAAAGCCATGGAATATTAAGCATCTCACAAAGTGAATAAAAGTTAAATTAAAGTAGTTTCTTCGGTTAACAAATAAACAATATTCTTATTAATAAGTACGGTGTTAAAAAGACCGAAAATAAAAACAAAAAACATACTTCGCGTGAGACAGTATTAAATGCAAGGAGATTTTTGTCAAAATTTGCTTGTTGAAAAAATTTCCATTTGCCAGAATTTGCATTTACTGATATTTGCAATTGTTAGAATTTGCATCGCCAATATATCGGATTTAAGTGTTATCTTATTTTTTTTTTATAGATAATATCTTATAAATGGATAAAAAAGATTATGACCACATCTTTAAATGTGTTCTTCCTAATCCTATGGACGCTATAATTTTCAGACGTTATGGTCATTTAAGTCAAGTCATTGGTGGGAATGCAATTTTTCGAGGACAGTTCTTACATATAACGTTTAATTAACAAGCATGGCGATGGCGACAATGACGCCAAAGTAAGTTTAGTGCCAACTAATATCTGGGTAGGTTAGGTGTGTAAAATGTGCCATCATATCGTTACGCCAAAGATATTGGGCAAATGATTTCTTTTTTATGATTTAGTTTTTGGCTTTAAACATCTTAAAGTATGATACAATTCTATACATATTAAGACCATATTTATATATATTAACTGCTCTGCAATATTCTTAAACTATGTAGACATGATTATTCTCCTAGTCGTATTGATTTTTGTTTTGTCTGATATCTCATTGTCTGATTAGGTCTAGATTATGCCATTTTCCATTAAGATTTAGTGCGCATAGCACTTTGAAGACAATATTCCAGAACAAGTCTTTAGTAATGTATCTAAAAATCTAAATACTAAACTGAAATGGGATGAAAATAATAAACAAATAAACAACAATACATTAAAAACTAATTTAAGGCCTTGATTCTATGTATGACTATTTTAATAATTCTTTTGATAATATAACAAGGACTAAAGGATTGCCTTTACAAATCTAGATCAAACATAAATATGATCACGCTAGAAATAATTTTGTGAATACTCTTAAACCAAATCAGAAATGTCAAAAAATGGTTTAGTTCTACTTGTTAACGACTTCGTACCAATGTTTGTCAAAGATGAAGAGAATTTCGTAGATGGCGCACTGATAACGCTCTAAATGACTACAAATAAGCCACAGACAAATATCGCGAAATCTTAAATTAAAGGTAAGATATGATTATTTCAATAGTATATTTAATCCTACTGTTAACGGTGAGTTATATGATACTATAAACGACAATGTAATATCTAATGTTATACTAGATGATGCCATCTCTCCCTCGGATGTTATTTGGGCAATAGGTGAACTCAAACTAGGTAAGGCAGCTGGTATTGATGTCATCATAGCTGAGTTTATTTATAAACAAAGCTATTTATTCACTCAAAACAAATTCATACCAATATGGACAACTACCAGTAACTCTACTTGCAATAGAGTTCTTAAAGCTATTAAATAATTGTTTAGGATTTTAAATATGAATGAAAATAGATTAAATTCATTTAAGTCTAATATCGGTGGGCAGAAAATAAATTTGATTGTCTGGCATGTCATATTCGAAGTGTCCTTTTTAAAAATGGATTTGGTCATGTTTGGATTAACAAGGGGGTAGGTAATGTTGATATGTTCTGTCAAACATGGCGGGAGCATAGCAGATTTTTGATTTTATTAAAGTATTAAAATTGACTTAATATGAGAATCATAACTAGATCAATTGAAAACATTTCGGTCACTATTCGTTACATTAAGTGGCGGTTTACTATATCTTTTGATCAAAGGATATGTCCTCTCTGTTATACGGACCTAGATGATGAATATCACATTCAATTGATTTGTACTCACTTTAATACTTTATGTAGAAACATTCTACCAAATGTATTGATTTAAATTCTGTCACGTGAAATATTTATATGTGTTCTAAGACACGCAGATGCAACATTATACAACACTTTATCAAGCTTTCTCCTTCGACAGACTTAAATATAGACAACTATCTAATACATGAACATATATACATTATACCTGATGATCTACGATATTCTCTCAACATATTTTATATCATGACTACTAATGTTTATTACAATATTCCATGTATATTTATGATGACCACCCCATTGTATTTTCATTGCAATATCATATTTGTTGTATTGTGATGTATTTTAGACCAGAAACCTATGTTACAAGAATAAATTCACAATTACATACAGTTATTTTATGTAGAATGACTACATGATTGTCCTATAACTATAAGGTTGCTGGTTTTGAGAAAGTTTGACATTCATTTTATAAATAAAATAATTAATTTGCTTCAACAAACCAATATCTGATATACCTATCTATTAGGCCGGTACAGGAACACCATTGTCATCATCACCACCACCACCATGCACGACGTTGAAAGGTTGCCCAGTGTAAGAACGAGTCCCTAAGATTGCATTCCCAGCAATGACGGCGAATAAAATTACATAAACATCTGAAAATTGAAGATTTCCGGGGATTAAGAATACATAAAAATCTGCGATCTTTTTGTACCCATCCATAATAAAACTGAAATATGACCTTTTTGCATTTCAATAGTTGGCATATATTGTGTGTCACACACAGGATCTCCCGCCCCCATCCCCAAAACTCTTCATACTTTTTGATGTCCTGCTTATAAATTAGAATAATATTTAACACAATTTTATCTCCAGAATCATTTTCCTTGTACTTAATTTAATTCAAAATTTCTTATTTACTGTATTAAATGCAGACAATAATTAATCTCTTAGTAATAAACAAGTTTAAAAAGGACCTTTGTAAAGAAACTCAAAACAGTTGTTCCTTTACGTAGTGAACCGAGAAAGAAGTAACATACATGAATTACACGAAAGTATCTACGCACATGTGATTTACACGAAAGTATCTACGTACACGTGATTTACATGACAGTAGTAACGTACACGTGGTTTACATGAAAAAGCAGTTACGTACACGTGATTTTCATTATAGATATTTTTTTACGTAAGGACAATGAAAACGCACGCCCGCACTATATGCATTTTATTTCATGAAAACAAACCACTAACAACTCAAACCACTAACGATATATCATAACATTATTACAAAACGCAAACTTAACAACTGAAAATAATTTAAAGTATTTAAAATCAAATGTACACCAGGCCATCAAAGTACCTAAGGTGAAAATTCCCAAATCACACTTTTTCATCACAGTAATGCAAACTTAACAAAGGCAAAAATTGCAAATCAAAGTCACTCATATAGTGAGTCTATTCCGCTGCGCTCCTCCTCTACGACACAGTTATCCCTGAAACTTTCACCACGACGGCGATACACACGCTGTCTACGGTCACTTAAGTCGACAATTACTTTGGTCTCGTCAAAAAAATAAAAATAAAAAAAAAATAACGCTGTCCCATATGTTTAAGCGACAACGGGCATGGGCGGTTGCCCAGTGTCTTCTTGCAAGTCTATTGCGTAGTAATAATGGTTGGCCACGGAAAGGCCTGTGACATCGAAGACCAGCATCCCTCAAATTTCGGCGAATGTTGTGAGCAAAGACCTGGAAGAGTTGTAGCAGTTTCTGCTGGTCGTAAACCGTTGGCAATGTGTACCAGGCAAACATTGATATATTGACGTGTTGTCGTGTTGTCGTCTCACTCCGCTGGCCTGGTCTCCGTCGGTCGTTGACGGTACCAGTAGTATACAATTAGCCAAAAGTGTTACTTTTTTTTTCGGGTACTGTCTTAATTGCGCAATAACTGCATTATAATGCAATCAATTTTCATAATTTTGGTATCTAAATGACCGCAATGCATTCGGCTTAATGAAACTGTGAACAAATATTTATAAAAAATTATTATCCTTGTTAAAATGCAATTATCCCGACCGTGCGTTTTCATAGTCCTTAAGTATATATACATGTTCGGTTTCTCCCATCCCGTGCATTCTCAACATAAACAGGTACTCTGTAAGTAACTTCACTTTGACAGTCCACATAAATCAGCCATAATAATATGACAGCATTAATTCCGACTAGTTTTGAAAATTGCATGGCAAGTCACTGGCTGAAGAAAAAGACTTCTTTCAAGATTTTACAATTTTCAAAACTATGCCTGAATGTACATGAGCATAAAATAGTTAGATTGCAAACTAAAAGAATAATAAAGAATAGTAAGGACAAATAATACATGTAGATACAAATAACCTTCACATGCCTTCAATCCATTATAAAGTAATATTCAACACATGTTTGACAATTCCAAATAATAAGGAAAATATGGTTTTCTAGGACATAATGTACCTTTAATCAGCTTTCAACAGGTATCGCCTTGCATCGAACCGTATAAACTGGTATTTTACTATTAAAAGTTGTACATTTGGAATTTTTACATTTATCATTTAACCAAAATAAAAAATCATCTGAATATACAAAGTGTAAAAGTAAGTACCTTATTTCCTGATTTTCAACATTCAAAAAATGTCGGACTGCCCGCGGAATCTATCAAGCAATGACAGCATTGAAAGGAGTGTGATAAAACCTTAAAAGTGTCACCATGTCCTGCCATGTGTCAAAATGACAGGTGGTCAAATTTATTGTATCTATTTAAATGAGAAAATAATATGATAACGTTACATGTACATTCGGGATGTTAAGCATGCATACATGTACCATTGTAGAGCTCCAAGTCCATTTATAAAGTTGTCTGTTATCATTCGACAATCAACGACAAATATACTATACATTTATAGACTTATGTTAAAGTCTATATACAGTTTGTCGGATCTACACATATCTACACATATTTTGGCGATCTACACTTCTTTTTGCGGACTCGTGATGTCAACGCTTATCGGCCAATCAGAACGGCGCTTAACGTGCTCGTCATCAACAGTTTACATTTTTTGTTTTATTCAAATATTTTGGGAATGAAGCTGCTTTGTCCACTATCATTTAATTAAGTATAAGAATCATTAGGGTTATATACGAGGAGGAACTTATTAGTGTGCCAGTAGTATATAATGCAAACGTTGAAAATTAAGTACCGCTAAGGCCGGTGCTAAGGGGCGTGAGAGATGTTGCATTTTTTTATTATTCTTCATGTACAGACTGAACCAAACCGAGCCTGCAATTTACATGTGATTTTGTTGTGATTAATGCTACGGAGGGATCGTCCATCTTCCAAATTTTTATCTTTAATTCTATATCGAATTCATCGAAAATTCCCAAGATATATAACTGAATGATATATGATTGAACTGCAGTATTAATTGTTTTAAGAGGTTATGAAACATTTTTTTTCAACAAATATCAACAATAAAATTATATTCAATTTGGTTACATAAGCTTATGGTCGACTCACCTAGAATAAAACTGTTATTTAACACATGAATATTGTACGTACACAGAATAAAATGTTCTGGAACACAATTTTGTTCTGCTATTTGATAGGGTTTTATTCGTCTAGCATTGATTTCTTAGCAATGATTGATGAATGGTTCATGCGCCATTCACTTTTAATGCAATTAACTACCATTTCATACAAGCATTTGGAAGTAATCTTTTTTAAAACAAATTCAAACAATAATTGTTGCAGCAGCAGATCTATAGCTTTATACACTTTACTATTCTATATAAAACTTGCACTAGAGTAGCTTATTCACAATTACCTAAAATGCACGGGGAACTCGTGCTGTTACATACGCACAAGTTTCGTTCTTACTTCAACATCTTGACATTTCCAAAATTTATAGTAGACAATTCAAGATATGTAAACTAGTCAAGACTGTTTTCTTTTTAAAGTTTGCAGGTTTAGTGTAATGCTTCCTGAGCTGAAGAATATAACAAAAAATGGAAAGACGCTTACAACGAAACAGAACAGGAATTTAATGTCAATTTATTGCCATGGATATACCAGAGATCGCATGTATAACAGTAATATGTAATACCAATGTACGCTAAAATAAGAAATTACGTAATACATGTGTACACATTTTCATTGTAAAAAAAGGAAGACAAACTTTGTTTTTATAAGTATTTTAATGCTGAATTGAAGTTTATACAATTCTTTTTATCTCTAAAATACCAACTTAGTACAATACTATTAATTACCAAGAATTCTGTGACGTCATTTATATGACGATGTCAAATGCCCTGAAAAAGAAAATACAGATTTCATCAGTCAATCAAATATCACCTTGTAACAGAGCTATTTATGGCATAAAATGGATAAGAATTTACATTTTAGGTCATGATAGTAATCTCGTACAGAACACGTAATGGTAAAACTTTCAGCTAAAAATAAAATTTTTAATCGAATATTGCATTAAAATCCAAAATGACTGCCATTAAATGATGCTTCTTTTAGAACAAATTTTCATGATAGTGATAATTCTTACGATTGAAAATCTTTATACATATAATTATTGTGTGCAAGGAAAAATTGGATCCCGGACTCCGTAGATCTTTAATCGGTCCATTTATTGACGGCATGTGATAATAACAGTAACTTACAAAGTAACACATGTCTGTTCTTCTGTCTGTTCGTCAAAAAATTGTCCATACTTTTCCTTAAAAACTACTGGTGCAATTTCAACAAATCTTTACAGGAATGATCAGTACTTAGTCTAGTTGTGCATTTCGTCGGCTTATTCCAGAGTTATGGATCTTTATACTATTATTGCAACTTTACAGGGCTGATCGATATCTCACGTACCTGCACATATTTATAGATTTTCCAGTTGAATGATTTTGGCTTAGTAATGACCCTTGGATAAAAAGCTTTTTGGCCTGTTAATGATATTTTTGTCTCCTGCTACACAGTAGCTACATCATGCGACAGTTAGGGAACAAACTTATCAATCGACCCTCAGTTCTGCTTAATTAGCTATCATCCGGCGACATATGTGTCCAAGTACGTTTAAATGCCGTACGAATTACATATATTAGAAGGAAAGCTTTTAAAATTGCGAACAATGTATTATTTGACACATTACGCAAAAGTAGCGTTCCATAATTAGACAACAAGGTGATGATTCATTAACAAAATCTAATTTACCTTGTCTATTTGATTGGGTTTATAATAACATCGTCATCATCATCACCACCACCACCATGCACGACGTTAAAAGGTTGCCCAGTGTAAGAACGGGTTCCTAAGATCGCATTCCCGGCAATTACGGCGAATAAAATGACATACACGTCTAAAAATATGATTTATTATGATAGAAATATAAAAAATCCTATTATATTCCATCAATTTATAAACCCTATTATCTGGAAAAATAACACACACACACTAAATTATAATTTCTTGAAATTTCAAAAGTTGAATAATGTTTCTGGGTATTTGATATTACTTTTTTACACAAACCATTGTGAGATCTATTATTAATGAGAATGCAAAAAACTTACATACAGTTATTTAGTTAACCAATCTATGAAAGAAGTTACATACATGTTCTGATTCTGCCATCTCGTTCATTCTCTACATATACTGGTACCCTGTAAGTTATTTCTGATTGACACTTCACATAAACCATCCATAACAGTAAGACACAATTTATTCCAACTAGTTTTGAACATTGCATGGCTGGTCCTTTGCTGAAGATAAAAATGTGCAATGTTCAATGTCATTAGGAACTTCTCACTGAATACTAATTGTGTGTAATTTCATATACATGTATCAAGGATTAACTTTTGTTATATCGCATTAACAAAGGCACACCGTGTTATCATTAAATAATAACATTTGTAGGATGTAATTAAGTGTATATTATTAGCTATATGCTATAAAATGTCCGACAATCAATATCAAAATATCTTCAACCTAGACTATTCAACATATCTGGAATAAAATCTGCATGTATTTATTGTTTCTTATTAAATTCCAAACGTTATAACAAAAAAATTCCGTAACCTTGCCTAGCAACATGACTTGTAAGGAATAATTATAAACAACAAACATGGCATTGTTACAGACTAGATTTTCAAAACGAGCCATCACAAGTAGGCAAGTACTTTCGCATCGTTCTTATTATCTGATAAACTTTATCAGGTGAGGTTTATTTGGATTTGAATCACTCGCCATTATGGTTTCGTCTTCAAATGTTCTTTTAGCCAATATTTTACTAAATCCATCAATACATGGAGTAGTTTCAATTTTTATTAATTCTAAATATGACTTATAGTCAAGGTTATTTAGGATCAAGGTCATATTCAGTTTCAGGTAGCATGACTTTGTTCAACTCGTTCTGACAGAATGTTCGAACAACAACAACAACAAAATGGAAAGAACATTTCGTATTTGACACTGACAGTCAAGGTCATTTTGAGGTTAAGACCATACATTAATTATTTGACGTGTCGGTTCTATTATAAGTGTTGTTTTATAAATGAATTTCATCCGTCCATAAATAACAAAGTTAATATGCTAATTAAAGCGAAATTGACGATCAATATCATTCAAAGGTCAAAGTTGGACCTGTATTATTCAACATCGAGTTTATTATGTCACGTATAACTCTAGTTATCATCTTGATGTAACTTGATATATGCTTAGTTTGATTGCGATATGTCAATACTAACTAAAGGTATGAACTTGATATTATTTAGCTATGAAAACAAACAAACAAACAAAAGAATCTGAAGCGAGCTCCACGTAAGATTTCATAGGTTTTATACCAAGTATGATTTCAAAATCTCATTTCTGACGTCACTCAGAACTTGAAACCATTTTTCGATTTTTTAAAAATAACGACTTATTCCGAACTTATCGGAATCCTTACTTAAACTTAAGGTATCGACCGGACTGACTCTATTTTTTAAATTAAGAGAGCATGACCTTGGCCCAAATTGGCCAAAAGCAATCCCAAGTGATGTCTCCACATAAGTTTGCTGTATACCAAGTTTAATTAAAATATGTCACTCATAAACATTAGTTATCGACCGGAAATAATTTACATATTCATTGTAAAGTTCTTTTCAAAAACCAAGTTCTATGTTGATCCCGCAAAACATTTAATTAAACCCTTTGAAGAATTTTAATAAAAGAAACAACATAAGCTTAAAAGGTAATTACCTATTTTGAATTGTCAACAACCAGCAAATACAGGGCTGCCTGCGGTCCGTACCAACAAATGACATCTAATATAGTATTTAAAGTGTCACCATGTCCTATTTGTCATATGTCAAAGCTACATATGTACATATCATTTAATCTATATGAAACCTTTAGTCCAATGAAATTTAATACGAACGTTTTCTCTCGTGATATATTATAGCTCAAGAGTACATTTACAATTTAGAAAATCAGCGACAAATTTTAAAAGTAGCCGGTGACTATTTTGTGGCAAAGAGCTGTCGCAATAGGGGAAGTAATGAGTAGGTTTGGCCGCATGACAAGCTGTGTCTGTTGAGCTACGAATCGGTAGACTCATGAATTCCTGCCGCAACTGATTTAATTTTTTTAGATACATTCTAATAAATTTTAACAAGCTTAGTGTTTTAATTTATTTTTTATAAACAGTTGATTTACTATACTGAATAACAGTTTGTCGATTTAACAAAGTTAATGTGTATAAATATGATTCATTTGAAATACTGCAATCCTATTGGACAAACATAATTTCAAACACTACGGGCTTCTAACAGTATTGGCAATGAACATCAGGACAGTGTGGTATTGTTAAAGTTTTGCGGATGATTTTTTCAATAACTGTTACATATTGTAAACTTTGAAAACATATGTGCAACAGCTAGTGTATCTAACATCCATATTTATTAATATAGACTCACAATCGCAACTTTCCAACCATTAGCGCAAATCCTCTGTAAAGGACTTTTAAAATTACTGGATGAAAACAGGCATCTGGAAACAAATCAGCAAACTCGTTACATTTTTAAATCGGTTTGCGTTTTCCTTCCAATATCACACTTATCGATACCAAGAAAGAATAAACAATAAACCAGATACGATTAGCGACCTAGCCAAATTACGTAAGAAATACTATGAACGAAATTCTAATCGCTTTTTAAATAAAATTCTAATGATATTTTTATTTCCATGATTGCCTGGGAAAATGGTTTTCATGCCATTATTGTTTTTGTCGTGGTGGTCAGCATTCATTTCTAGAATGAAATTTAATTTTCTTTAGTAAATATGACATTAATCATTTGAATTTGTAGTTAAGACAATGTTGCTTAGATATTATAGTCCTATGTCAAGCGACAACAATTCGAACCCGCGCTCACAACGGTAATTTGAACATTTTAGTTTAGTTTAATTCGGTAGGATGTCATGAACGGGGACATCCAACGTAAAGAGCAAAGCGCATCTAAACAGTTCTTATTTTGATGTTTTAATCCAAAATTACAACTGGTATAACAAGTTATTATATTTATTCTGCATTCTTTTTTATGAAAGAATTTGTCGTGAGCCTTCTCTCCCTCGAGCACAGACTATGGATATGATTTCAAACTTTTAGGCTATCTTCCATCTTACACGGTCGATAATTTATTCATTTTTTTATATAAAAACTGACTATTGAGTGACATGTTTCCAAAAATTGGTTTTAAATGTACAAGCCAAAATGTATAACATCTAGAAAGTAGAAAACAACAACAACAACATCAACACACGCGGCCATGAACATTTTAAAATAAAAATACGTCTGTACATTTTAATAGTTGCGATATTTCAGTTCAATGCCAGGTCGTCTTTACGTCTAATCAATTACCTTAACAAAGTTTTTAACACATGCATTAATGATATGATATCAAACATTAAGACTCACATAAATCACGCATATTCTTTATTTTATGGTCAGTCTGGACTTTTATTGTTATTTTCCTAAAATTGCTACAAGCACTTATAGTTTCAACATAAACGACTCAGCTTCCGTATACATGTAGATGACAAGTGTGGACATCTCAGGGATACGTCAAGGTAAAACTCTCTCTATTTTATTCTTTATATTTTCGATATTTAACCGTTTTTGTTATAAACTAATTATATTATTTGTGTTAAACTGTGATAATCAATTGTTTACTACATGAACCGAAAAAGAGACTCGATTGTTATTTCTTAGAAAGATACCAGACCGATGAAAATAACTCTTTATTTCAAATAAATGCCCAGTCTCGGACGTGAACAATTTCTTGTCATTGTAATCAATTATACAGTAGAGCTATTATTACTATTATTTTATTTAAAAAATTAATTTTTCGTAATACAAACATTTAAAGAAAGTTTAATAACACCTGAGAAAAATAGGAAATAAATAGATCATGTGTTAACTGCCAAAAGCAAAAGCTGCATAACCTTATTTAATATATGTTCATTTTTCCTAACACACTGCTGGTAATCTATTTTAGCTCATTAAAAAATTCTTTTTAACTAATACCAAATAACACATGTATAAAAGTGCAAATTCCTCATAAGCGAAGATAGCAACAATATTATGTTCGTATTGCATACTTGTTCAACAATCATCCCTGATGTTGACGCATACAAAATTTCAACCCAGTGTGTCTTTACAAACATCCAAAATAGCCTGATCGAAGTGAAAATGTTGCCGTTCTTTACAGAAATGTTTTTTAAGGCTTCCGATAATGATAGACACGCTCTGAAAGTGACTAACATTTCTGCTGAAAATCAAGACCACTCTTTTGTAAGATAAAGTATGCTTAAATTTGATTTTTAAAGAAATAATAACTATACAGTTTTCTTTTGAAATGTACAATAAACATCTTTTGAATACACAGCTGTTTTAAAACTCTACACACTACAGGTAATCACAGTATGATAATATAGTGTTGTAAAAACTGGCAGTTTTTATAAGAATAGATCAAATTAATTCGAAAAGTAATAGGGAATGCAGCTTCCCAAACCTAGTTCATACATTCAATTATTCAAATTAGACATATTCAGGAAAGAATTTACTAGATTTCAATAAATTTCTGCGATATAAGTTTGTTTTACCCAAAGTTGAGCATAGTATATATTTTATTTCTTTATCTGTATCATACCTTTATCCACTATATGCTCATGATTAATATTTTTCTTCATGACAGAAAAGATTTTAAGTAGGTGCATCGAAAAGGTTTATTTATTATTGAAAACGAGATTAAGTACGACCAGCACTATGAACAACGATGAATAGAACGATTAACATGAACGCATTTTATTTTCCTTATCTGATCTTTCACTAAAATTGTTTCTTCGATGCACCTATCGCATTGATATCTTTTCCATCTTGAGAATATTACAAATGAAAGTCTAAAGGCTTAGTCATAGAGGCGGATTGAAAACTGTATAGTAGAATTTCTTTAATTTACCATTAATTTAGAATAGGTTTACAAAATCATTTTCAGCTAAAACTGAGTAATACGGTGTGAGTATTAAACCATGAGTGTGTAAAACGTTTCTTGGTCGTGGAACCACAACATGCCCTTGACTTGACTTAAACACACATAGCCGGCAATCCTTAAATTACTAGTCCGACGCGTTTAAACAAAGATAAATGTGAATAATATGACCAAGGTTTACAACACTGCACTTTCGTAATATAACCGAAATTAATTAACCAGTATAGAGCCGAATCAGACAGAACATCCGTGCATCATGATCAGTCTCTGTACTGTATGTTGATAAACTTTTTTATCTTGATAATTGATAATTGACAGTTTTTAAAATGGAAGCTAAAAGTTCATTTCACAAAGCCAGCAAGTTAATGATAACGCTTGCAAATATAAACAGTTCAACCATTTCCAGCTCTGTCGGCTTATCAAGTTAAATATATTTTTCTTGCAGTCGCTCACATTACCTATTAAAAGTAGGATAAGTCGGGTATAGAAATTAATTTGGAAAAAAATACTCCCAGGTCAACATTTGCATATATAGTTTGAAATATCTACCACATTTATTGTATATAAAACGTTTATGTTTTGTATAAATGAAATAATTCTATTATATGCATAAACTGATAAGTACAATAAACTGTAAACGGAAAATTTTTCAAGAAAATGTATATGAACTTTTTGGAATGTCATAGCCAAAACTGATTCCCGTTCGATTTGCGTAACTATAGTTGTATATATACCAATTAAAGACATTTGTGAAAATTAGCCTCCTTAATAATAGAAAGAATGAACAGACATATTTAAAAGTTTGCCATTTAAAAAGGGGCGGACAGCTTTTATGTCCCTTTCTAGTAAGAGAAGGGGAATCCTGTGATGCGTGTATGTAGTCGCACGGTCACTTTCCTCAATGTGTGTATGTGGTCGCACCGTCGAATATCTGTAACAAAATGACAATGATTGGAATGGAAGAATTATTGTGCTTAAAAGTTCTTTAAAACATTTGACTTGTGATAATGAGATTATAAAGCCTGATTAGGACTTTGTTACTCCTAAAGTGGAGAAATAACAATCTTTGTTACTCCCAGTTACATCTAATTAAGATTTTTTACCGCTAATTAAGAGAAATATGCTTATTGAGTATACCAAATTTCTAATTAGGTTTTTCATTTCTCCTAATAAGGAGTGACAAAGTCCTAGGTTTTCCAACTCCTAAGATTTAAGTACAAGTTAAAGTTAGGAGGTACTTTCTTCTATGACGGCATTTAATAATCTTGATTAGAACATTGTTTATAAAGAAATAGTCGGGTAAAGTAAATTAATATTAGGAATTTGAACAACTCAGCTGTTTAATACGCTTTATGTTTTTCTTAGAACTAATGGTTGGTTTGGTTATTTGTTGCAATTTTCGGGACTTGCCGCTTACAGCACTTAAAGTGCTTTGATAACTATAGTCTGAGCTTTGACGATCGACCAAAAGGTCATGTTTGAAAATGATAGTCAACGTTTTATGATTAAGCAGGCTAATTTAAATCTGTGTCTCGGATCTCATGATACCATCAGCCACATTTCGGACATTATACTACATGTTGATTTAGTATCACTTATGATGATAGCAAGTTTCTATTTGCAAACCAAATGCCAAAGAAAGATAGAACATATTAAAAATACATCTCTTTCCCATGGTATTATTAATGTGTTTTGTTAGATATTGTAACAACTTGGCCAGTGGTATCCGCGGATAGGAGTACTCTTCTGTTCAATCGAAAAAATAGGACGACATGTGAAGTCGGCAACAAACGATATATGTGACGCGATATTTAGATAGGGGGTTTGCTTTTATAGTTTTGTAACACATTTTGGTTGAAGTCATGTTCATTGTTACAACGTTTACTTAAGAATGTGCCCTGCTGTAGAGTTACTTGTGTCTATTATGCCAGTTGAAGTTGACCTCTTTGGATTGAACAGTGTGTGATACCCGAAAAAAAAAACAACTATAACATTGGTACCGCAAACAATATGTAGCATTATTTTTCTATTTTCAGCAGCTGGAGAGGAAACATGCGTTTATACACGCTATGTGTACTGATGCTTTTAGTGTCCCTAATTCGGGCAGTATATATACCACACCCAAGAGACCCTCACCTACTTATCCCGGTAACGCTTGACACTGAAAGACCACGTGTCAGGATACAGAAAGTACTGGTAGAAGAACCACCCAACAGAAACCGTCTGCGTAAGTAGTCTTTTTTTAAAGGCTTTCACCCTGTCGTATTCCGACATTACTTTCATATATTTCTCAAACATTATTATTCAATCTTCAGCAATAACATTATAGAGCCTACCACGTAATCCCAATTGATACAGTTTAACTAGATAGTCGAATGCTTTTAAAAAAATCTAATAATGCACAGTTGTTTATTATTATTAATAAATAACATGATTAATCAAACCATGTAAAACAAAAATGTCGTCAGTGGAGCTGATAATGAAATGTTCTAGAACAAAATTTTATTTTTCATCATATATATATTTTTATTCTTAATTTCTTACAATTTAAGCAACTTTTTTTTATCAAGCTACAATTTATAGAGCTGCAACGCTTGCGCACAAAATATTATTTTCAATTAATCTCTTATCATATTTATTGTTTACTCATATCTTTCTCTTTTAAGTGTCCCAGCTGATCTTTGTAGGCAATTTAAATTTCACACTTTAGGCATTTGACATCAGTGGATTTCCTAAGGCTTTATGTAAATCAAGATTTGAAAAGTATTATTTTTACAACAACAATAACGAGGCTTTTTAATAAAAAAACCCACTGAACCTTTGACAATATTTAATTATGCTTGATATTCCTAGAAAGGGCATTTTCTTGCTGATATTAAATTGTTTATTGAAATAAAATTTCTCTTAAAATTTCTTAACCAAACGGACATTGACCAATTACGATCCTGCCATATACAGGACACTGTCCGTCTTCTTATGGACAGTTCAATCACCGATCGTTGGGTTAAATGAATGGTATTATTGCACGAAAACCAAGAAATGGAATCGTGACCCTCTTGTTACATGTATTTAGTGGCATATTAAAGATTTTACGATTACAACCTTATGGGAATATCTGCGGGTATTATTATAATACTGGCCCATTTTAATACCTTATTCATTTTTCTTCATTTCGTCTTAAACCGGTGCATTAGGGTGCGTTGACAATAACTTCCAGTTATTAAACATTCTGTAATTAAACAGAGTATAAAGTATTTTTTTAAATTAAACGTTTTATTTTATCAGCTCTATTTTGTTGAGACT
This sequence comes from Ruditapes philippinarum, assembly GCF_026571515.1. Lineage (NCBI taxonomy): Eukaryota > Metazoa > Mollusca > Bivalvia > Venerida > Veneridae > Ruditapes > Ruditapes philippinarum. The sequence goes on from NW_026854539.1 coordinate 125,486, forward strand.
GGAATTACAAAATGCCGCATAATACATGTAATACTTGGTATATGTAACAGCGTTTGGTAAAATTTATCATTTTATTTCCTTACTCGTATTACATACAGTGGAGCTGTTGTATTTGATCTTTGCTGTGCCGCTTCTTTTTACCGGAGCGGGAGGTGGTGTGTTTGGAAACAGAGTTAATGGTAACGGAAATGGAAATGGAGGAGGAGGTATTGTGACAGAAGACCCATGCTGCTGAGGATGTAAGTATCTTGTCTTATGTGGCTGAGGGGTTGCCCTTGATGGTAAGAATTGCTGCGTAATCATAATAATCGACTGAATGGGTTCGATTCTTCTGTTAGCTCCAGCAGGTGAGGTGGTTTTGACCCCTTGTGTTGACTTGAAGTTTGTAACACCCGAGGTTAGCCAAAATCACCTTTCCTGTTATGGTGCAATAACATAACAAACAACTTTTAAAATTACTACTATTCATAGAAACATTTTACATGTTTAAGAGAAAAACGTGCATTACCAAGTATTTATGATTATTTCTTCATAATTGTTATTGCATGGAAGTGAGAAAATTAAACAACTTTTATTCTATTATTGAAGTCTAACAGCAACAGCAAAAACACGCTAACTTTTATTTTTTTCGTATTTCAGGTCTACACTTGCATTTCACAATTTTATATTCGGATGACGTACATGGATACTTTTAGTTAGATTCAAAATAATTGTGCAAGCCATCTACAAACATGCCGTTCTGAAGAAAAAAAAACGCCTTAAATATATTGCTTAATAGAAGACTGGAACAGATTTTTATCAGTTTGTTTCTTATTTAAAACTTGTTTCTTTATAAACGTGATTGTTCATAACATATTCTTTTAAACAATTTGTTGCGTTTACATGCATTTTTGTGACATTAAAGGCACTGTACTGAGTTCTAAACCTTAATCTTATTGTGCGAAACTCTTGTAAAAACGTTTCTTTTCGAGTCCCTTTACGTTAAAAATCTCAGTAGAGTCTATTTGATGTATAAATTTAGTTATATACATTAGTGCGTCAAGTAATCAATTCAAAATGACTAATGTAAAGTGTTTTATTTGTTATCAAATTAAATTTGATTTGAACATACATTGTTTTGCCAGTTATTTTTTATTTGTTTGTTTTCAAGATAGATGATTGATACTGAAATACAATACCGGTATATACAAACTTACAATACTGGTATATACAAGCTTACACTACCGGTATACTAGTATACAAACTTACATTACAATACCAGTATATATATACTTTAAATACCAGTATATGTATATACAAACTTACAACTAGTATATACGATCTTACAATACCGGTATATACAAACTTACAATGCATGTATATTCTTTTTTTTCCGACCGAAGGCCGGTCTAAAATCAGTTTGACTTCCTGTAAAATTTACAGGAAAGAGAGGCTGAGTATTTGTATGTTGGTCTTAGAAAAGATCACTGACCGAAACACGACCGTTTCGTTTAGAAACACATAATCCTTTAAGTGTTACATTTTTTTAGATTAAAGACCCTTCAAGAAGTTATTATGTCATTGGTTAACATTTCCATATGAATTAACATATTCAATTTTACTAGATTTGCTTCCGCCTAGTATCTTTTATTGAAAGATATTTATAATACTCGTACTCAAATACTACATAAAAATCTGGAAACACAGTGATCCCACGGAAGCATTAATTAATCACAGCAAAAATACATAAGAATTGCAGACTCGGTTTGATTGAGCCTGTACACGAGGGATAATGAATAAGCGCAACTCAATAGTGCTCGAGCTCAACACGCGCAAGTGTGTAGATAAGCAAATTGTACTGCATCTGCAGTTTTCATGGTAACGCGTTTAGTAACCGCATTTTAGTACTTAGTGCTTTCTTGTTAATAAATGAACATCCCGAGAGCTGAAAAAATTTAAATAGATAAAAAGTATCATTGTTCAATTAATATGTCTTTCTTGTCGTTATTCATAAACATGTATACACATTTTTTTATGTATGCAACTCTTTTAAGACAAAAAAACTTTGCAAATTATGCCGACGTTTCCAGCACTTCAATATAAATCACTAACCTGTAATTGTCTGTACCAGTCACCATCTTATAGACTGTGATTAGATGAGCTATGAATGACTTTCGCACCTCCCTGGCACGTGCACGTCATAGAGAGGCACAAAGCATTGGATGAAGATGTGAAGAACTCGGGATCGCCAGACCTGTATCTGAATACCAGCTACCGATTTCCAAAGTAGACAGGAACGACGAAGAAGGGCGCTTTGGTGCGTGAGTCCCAAGCACAAAGTGGCGGCTTGAAAGATTTTTGCTTGGCTTATTCACCTTTCCACAATGTCTTTGGTTATTGTACAAGTTCTCATTGACCTACTTTCGGCCCAAAATTTATTGTTTGCTAATAATCAGTGGAAATTGCATGGCGGTAAATTATCACCACTCTGAGCTTAAAATAAACCATTTAAGGCGTAATTCAATGTGGATAAAGTAAGTAAATATCGGTTTAAGTAAAGTTGTAAATATATGTATCGACAAATCATTATATGAGAGAGTCACGTCATATGTTAACATATTATCTGCATCTAAATTGTCTTGTGCTTTCTATATGTCACTGGGTTTTAAGCAAGGGGAACCACTCTCACTGTCGCTTTTTATACTGTTTGTTAATGATGTAAGCGATTCACTATAGTTTGATGATTTGACGGATAATGACTTACAGCAACTTTCAAAATATATGTTGCTTTTTGCAGATGGTATAGCAGTTTTTACAACTTTTAAAACATAGTTTGCAAGCACTATTAGATAGTATAGGCAGATAGAAATTAAGATAAATGTAAGAAAGACAAAAATGTGTGTATTTGAAAAATAAAAACAAAGACATGAATTCAATTCAACATATATTTTTTTTACCTTATTAATAACGAAATGAAATCAAGAAATCAAGAAGTTGACAGTTTTTGCTTTTTAGGTATAAAACTTAGTTGACTAGGCGCTTAAAGCCAAACATAGTTTATTACCTCTCTGAAGGAGATAACCATTGATTTAAAAAAACAAAATTAATACTATGTGATAGACTTATTGTTCCAATGTTTATGTATGGTTCTGAAGTTTGGTTAATATACAAGTATAAAGAGATAGATCAGTTACAAAAACTAGTTTACTTTTATAAATGTTAATTCATTTGCGCAAAGCTATCAATTAAAAATGACTAATATGAAGTTTTTTTATCTGTTATAAATCATACATTGTTTTGGCAGTGACTTTGTGTTTGTTTGTTTAACAATATGTCTCAGTGAGACGCACGTGGTACAGTGGGAAACACGTGATATATATTTCATGTGGTACAATGCGACAGGTGCAATACAGTAATACTCACATTTTACAGTAGATAGATAGATGTTATTTTATTGACGTATACATATTTTTACATAGTCATAAATACAGAAGATTATCACAATGTCATGGAACGGTGATAATGATAACAATCTTTTAAATTTTGAATATTGAGAATGTTTATAAGTTTCTAGTAAATAACCGAATTGATTAAGTTGAGGCGAATTCATTCTAAACATATTAAGTAATTAATTGAATACATTCCAATTTGACAAAGAACTTGTTACAAGAAAATGTGCTTAAACAAATTACTTGTAAAATTTAACAGTTCGAGTTACAATATAGTTTAAAAAAATAAATGATAATTTTTATAAAGCCATATCGACACAATGTACTTAACAAGTCCTATTAATTCAGATTTATTTCTTGAAATCAGAAGCTTCAAACAATTTTAACATGCTTGCTTTTTGTAATAATAAGGATTGATAAACTCTCTACATAATGCCAGATAACGATTACAAATAATAACAAAACTAAATTCGTCTTCAACTTCTTGAACATTGCATAATTCGCATTTTCTTTCTCAATGAGACAGTCATCTTCTACTTAGACATCCTTGGTACAGCCAATTCACATGTCACATAATACAGTAAAACCGGCGTGGTATATTAAGACGCACAAGGTATGGTGGGAATCACGTAGTACAATGCGAATTTCGATGTACAGATGCTTTGCGCTCTCGATTGACTACTGGTATAAGAAACAACAGCAGTCCACTAACAACAAGCTCCACACCAGCAACAACAAAAGGCACCATATAGTTTCCAGTGACGTCAAATAAAGCACCTGTAATTATACGTATATTGAAATAGGACAGCCGAGCTGTAAACTTACGCTGCCTTAATATGTAAAGGAAGTAGTGGAGTCACTACGACTTTAACTAACAATAGACGTTGACTTTAAAATTCAAAATTTTGTTTATTTCCTGTCATATACAGATAGATGAATAATTGTCTATTGACGAGGTAGAAAATTCAATTGCATCTTCTCGACCTTTTCCGTCAGACTTCGGATAAGAACCTCGAACAAAATAGTAAGAATACACAGAACGGATACGGTATTTTGGTCTAACCGACGATAAGAAACTGAACATGTAAACAAATAACTTAATTTAATGCTAGGAGTTGGTGTCTTTCGGCATTTTTCTAGTTGGGGGTTCCAATATTTCTTACTTTTTAAAATTCCATTTTATTTTGTTTTCTAGTTTAGGGCACACGCTTTTACCTTGGGACCTTACGCCGCCTTTCATGGAATGGCGCGACATTGAATATTCCATGATAACCATCGTATGAACATTTTCGCAGATATTTCTAAATTTAAAATTTCACCATTTTTATGTTTAAATGTTGAATTCTGCATAAGCCAGTGATATGGGGTGTGGACAGTAGTTTTGACAAAATAAAATGGAATTTTAAAAAGTAAGAAATATTGGAACCACCCAACTAGAAAAATGCCGAAAGTCAACTCCTAGCATTAAATTAAGTATCAACTGTGGGTCAATCACTGTTATAAATTCACTCTTTTGAAATATACAGTCAATTCAGCTTATCTTGACAATGAAATAATGACCATAATGTCACATTAAAATGTAACTATATATTGAGTTATTTAAAATACATACGTGAGCACAAACGTAATATATAACTAATGTAGATGATCACGACAACGACAAAGAAAACAACATTTATAAAGAAGAAGATGAAGATAATATTGTATATAGAGGGCATTGAATGAGTGTTGATTAAACACTTCATAAAAATAGAACGAGTTTAATAAAATCACTTTATATGGGAGCCGTTATATACAAAGGTCCATCAGTGATGACATGTGTCGCCTCATGATAGCAAAAACTTGGCAAAAAATCACTCAACCTAAAAACTTGTGTAATATGCACAAGAATATGAGCTATCGATCAATCCTGTAAAGTTTCATTGAAATTGCATAAGTGGTATATCAGGAGTAGTCCGGACAAATTCAAAATTAAAATCATAAAAGTGCAAAAACTCTGACAAAAATCAATGAACCGAAAATTGTTAATGAGATGCACAACTAGACATGGTATTGATCATTCCCCTAAAATTTTGGTGAAATTGCACCAGCAGTTTCTAAGGAGTAGTCCAGAAAAACTTCTGTCTAGCTGGCAACACAAAAAACACCTTTTTTATTCAAGGGCAATAACTTAGCCAAAAATCATTCAAGAAAAAAACTTGTGTATTATGCACAAGTACTTGACCTACAAATTAATCCTGTAAAGTTTCATTGAAATTGCATTAATGATATATGAGGAGTAGTCCAGACAAATTTTATTATTTCAAGGGCCATAACTAGACTAAAAATCATTCACGCGTAAAACCCGTGTTATATGCGCAAGTGCTTGACCTACCAATCAATCATGTAAAGTTTCATTGAAATTGCATTAGTGGTTTATGAAAAGTAGTCCGGGCAAACTTTAAAAGATAAAAATAATTAAAGGGCAATAATTAAAAAAAATTCATTGAACAATAAAAGCCGATGATAATGCACAACTAGACTTGGTACTGATCATTCCTGTAAAGTTTGAATGAAATTGCACAGTATTTTATGAGAAGTAGTCCGGACAAGCTTTTGTGTATCTGGCAACACATAGAAAACCACCTTTTTATTAAATGGCCAACAATCATTCAACCGTAAAACCCGTGCAAGATGCGCAAGGATCAATACTGTAAAGTTCCTTTAAAATTGCATTAGTTGTATAAGAGGAGTAGTCCGGACAAAAATTATTAAAGGGCTATAACTCGGACAAAAATAATTGAACCGGAAAATGCTGACGATATGCGCAACTAGACTTGGTACTGAACATTCCTGTAAAGTTTGAATGAAATTGCACCAGTAGTTTATGAGAAGTCGGAGAGTTTTGTGACGGACAGACGGACGGACGGCCGGACGGCCGGACAGACGACGGAGAAGTGATCCCTATATGTCGCCACTACTCCGTAGAGGCGATACAAAAGCGTGTATAAAGCAAATGACGTCTCGTCAATATTTTACTAGAAAAGTGTAATATCGTTTTCATTAAATGGCTTACATACCCGTGCCGCTTTTGGGACTCCGTAAAAATGGAATTACACGGCCCTGCGTAAACTTTTACGAGACGTCATTTGCGTTATACAAACATAGAGTAAAGTCACGCTAAATGTAAGCGTCACACTATAGGTGCGTCAATGAAAAATGACTCATTCATTTTAACAGTCTTTATTTTTGGTATGTGATAAATGGGATTTATTTTCTACCTGCTTTTGGAAGACCAACAAATGCCGCGAAAGCACAGAAGAACATGTTGAGACCATACAAATCTGCTATCATATCTACGCCAAACAAATCGGGTACCAGGACATATCGAAGGGAACTTGAACTACCTATGGAAGGTTTAAAGAGAAGGAAGTTTAAATGCCATGTTAACATTCGATAATCAGTTAAAATGATGACGTAACTCCTCCGTTGTTTTTATTATATCATGTATAAATCATATATTTCTAACATAATCATAATTTGATAGAAATTAACTATAAAACCTAGAATGTAATATGTATCCTGTTGTCCAACTCATAAAGGAAGTACTATCTCTGTGTTTATTGAATTGAAATTCAAATTGTAAACAAAATGATACATTTAAAGTGAATAAGATTAAACAAATTTGTAATGTCAGAACGAAACAAGACAAATGATATGATAGAAAAAAGTGTTCATAATAATTTAGATATTTTTGATGTGCCTTACCTGCAGAGAATCCAAACAAAATGGAAAAGGCAAGAAAAGAGGCATAGTTGAAACAAAAGGGACAGCAGACGACAATTATGCCATTCAGAACAACGATGGAGTTGCAGAGTTTCACTCGGTTAATAAACCGTAGATCGGCAATAAATCCTATCACTATACGGCTGACCGTGCTTACCAAACCTAACAAAAACACAACCGAAAGAAAAGAATCAATGTTAAAATTAGATTGAAACAACAACAAAAACAAAACTATAACAAACTTAGATCAATTTAACTTCTTTTTACATAACCTCAAACATTTACTCAGTACAACTTTTTGTAATTTATTCTTGCTTTTTTACTTTTTTTGTTTACATAGCATCAAAGGGAAATACTTTCATGGTTAATAAAAGAAAATCAGCCAAGAAATAATAAACACGTACCTATAACAAACAGCATCCATACAGAATCTTGTTTTTGAAACCCTCTTTGAAGCATCATGTCCGGCAAAAATGTGAACGGTACGTTTAAAGCTAATTCAATAAGGAACCCTGACACAAGGAAAAACAGAAAACCTATATTCTTTAAAGGCGATAAACTAAACCATCTCTTTCTCTTGTCAGTCCCCTCCTCTTCTTGAAGTTTTACAGAATTTTCATCGGTTTGTTTATCAACATTTAACAATTTTGAGTCGCTATTTTTGTTATTGTAAAGTGAAATTTCATGGCATGTTTCACAGCTATTTTCTGAATAAGTTGCACCATTAATGATTTTATCTGTTGATATTATTAAAGGATGCGCCTCATCGGGATCTTCTTCAGTCGTTTGCTTCAATTCAATTCCCTTAGGAATAATTGATAATTCTACTTCACCATCATTTGCAAGAAGCGACGCCGAATCTCTGTTTTCTTTATATGTTTCTAGCTTTACACTTTTGTCATTTTCATGTCCACGTTCATTACAGAGCTCTTGGTCATCTGAACGACAGATACCTGATATATGATCGCAATGATTTAACTCAGTAAATGGTCCGACTTCCTTTGTGTTTTCTTCCTTTGTGTTATCATCTTTTGTGTTATCAGTATCGAGTTCTACAATTGCGTTGGTGCTTTCTGCTCTTGTTGCTGGTTGCTTCAATACAAGCGCACATACTAAGCCGTTTAATACAATTCCAGACTCTATGAGAAGTGTTCCGCGCCAGGTGTATGTATCTATAAGGACCTAATAAAATATAACGTGAACCTTGCAGATTATACTTTTCATCTAGAAATCTTCTCATGAACATTTGCCTTGCTACTACTATCTTCACGTTTGAAATAATGAATAATGTTAAACTAGTCAGATACGAAAAATAAAAAAATAAAATAAATAAAAACAATAAAACAACAACAACAACAACAACAATAAAAAGCCGGGTATGTTTGCTTTAAATAAACACATTTACTAAAGCCGAGAAAAAATTATGTTAAATGTAACGTTGCAAATATAAGCAAAGACAGTCCACTAAAACAATTTATTAACATTCAAATTGATACAAGTTTATTCAACTTGCATATGTATTTGTAAAGTATTTGAAATAACTATGAAAAATATGTATTTTAAACAGTATATAAATGAAAAGTCTTTGAATTGTATATTTATTAACATGGTTAACATGTATCAGCTTTTCTACCTAAATTGGAATGTGTATAAACTTAACAAGGAACATTTAGTAGTATTACTTTACTAAGTGGATTGAAAACAAGTGTCCCAAAACCTGAACCCATGGCTGCGATACCGGATGCTAAAGCCAGGCGCTTGTCAAAATAGCGTGCCAACGTCACTACCATTGGCATCGACATCATCCCAAAACCAAGACCTGACAAAACAACAACAACGAAAACTTTTAACTTAAAACAGCTTCCGGATTTTCTACAGGTTAAATGTGTTATTTTAAAAAAAAACGTTTCATATAATTGAGTGTAAATCAAATTAGAGTAAAAAATGAAATTTGCCGACGATAAAAACACAAACTATAAACCCCTCGATACCCCTAATCTACCGGTCTACTATATTTAAATTGATAAAGCTGGATCCTTTATCCTAGAAACAAAAGTCACTTATTCGTTATAAGTAGGTATCGGGACCCTTTTTTTAAAGAAGGCTTTTCCAAGATCAACTTACTGAAATACTTAGTTTGAACAAATAAGATAAATAATGATATGATTCTTGGCTTATACAAACTTATTTTAGTTCGATTGTGTTGGAAGCTATAAGCTAATTGAAACACTCTCGAATCCGTTGCGGAACCAACCAGTACTAAGCATGAATGTAAAGTTTCTTGCTCAAGGAAACAACGGCTTGCCCCTGACATGGTTTGAACCTACGGTCAGCAATCATTAGATTACTAGTCCGACGCGTTTACCACTCGGCCGCGCCGCCACATATGATTATTAATATTCAATGTTATGCTAAAGCTTAAAATAAGATACATAATTATATGATTGTCAATATTCAATGATATGTTAACGGTTCAAAAAAGATAAATAATTATATGACTCATAATATCCATTGAGATATAGATTTTTTGTTAAAGTGTAATTACCTCCTAGAAGTCCAAATGTTATATACATTACATACAAAGACCGCGCAAACGAACTGGCTACGAATCCTGAAAAACTGACAACAGTGCCCACCAGTCCAATCTTTCTACATCCAAATCGGTTGACCAACGCTGCAACAACAGGACCTGTGGTTTTGTATAATCCATAAGTATTATAAAAGTAGCCAAGGAAGGGAGTTTGTTTTTATTCTCTCACTAAGAACTATTTACTAAGGGAAAACAAATCCTGTCAAAAGTTTTCTCGATTCAAAACACCTGCCTACACCTTACAGTGAGTATGTCGTCCTTCAGTAATGTACTATTCAGGGGATGTAACCACTGCGATAGTGAATAATCAGTACATATGTGTACATTTTTATTCAATTTCTTTACTGTGTAGGGAATATCTTGTTATTTAACAGAAGCAAAATAACTTGCTGCAAATGTTGAAATGTTTGAAATGAAATGTTACTTTGAATAAATAACGTCTAGTTAAAACATATGTTTATTAGACCATTAAAATCTACATAATTATGCATTATGTAATTACTTGTTTTATGATGTTATCCTCTATATTACTAGTTGCCTGACATCACATGGTTAGTAGCAAAACAAAACTACATGTCTATAGACGCTTTTGATCGGAGAAAGGTAAGAATGAAACCATTTAAATAATCTAAAAACACGATCAAAATAGACAAAAGTAGGACAAATCGAATACATGGTTGATTTCAGGATAGGTGAAGGTTTATCCGGTTCGCTACGAAAGTGAATCTTGGCTCGCTATTTAAAGATACACTTTCGCGCTCACCGGATAAACCATCTCCATCCCGACATCAACCATGTATTCTCTATTTCTCACCTGAAAGCAACATCACTCCTATCTGAATAGACATTATCCATGATGTCTGGCTCTTAGTCCCTTTAAACGTATTCACAAGCTCTACAAATATGATACCAAACGAGTATTTTACTCCATCTATAATCACGTTGCATAAAAATGTAGCTATGGCAACAATCCATCCCCATCCTCCATCTTGCCTGACATACATTTCCGTTTCCGGTTGTAGATTATATCAGCTGCACTAATTTATAACATCCACTTCCGGTATCTGAAAGACTCTCGTTGCGCATGGAAAACAATACTTCTACTTTTCACTTCTTCATATCTATTTACTATCATAGCATAATGTCGTTCGTAATTACTTACAAACTTAACAAAATGTAAGTATTTGACACACTTGGAGTATATCAGACGTTAAAGTGATTGGGTTAACTCTCGTTATCTCGATTTATTTTTCAGTATCTCGATCAAATATGATATGTCTTAGTTTTCATCTTTCTTTATCTGCATGCAACTTTATATCCATTTATCTCCGTTAAAGTTATATCTCAACACACACTATAACAATTCATTGTTTACTTTTACGAATGTCAGCAGGTCTATGTGCGCATAATAGCCAGGGCTAGTTCTCGTTGTAAGCACATCTTAGTGTTTAGCATCATAAATTAAGTATTCATATTTTAATTTTTGATTGATGATTTCCCTACGACTGTTATTTAGTTAGATATTGTTTTAAATTGGATGCAGTAGTTTGATTGTAGCACCGTCCTACTATAAATCCATGGCGGGTTAGAATTTAAAATTCTGAATACGCGAGGAACGGTGTATAAATGCCTATTATAGGATAATGATATTGGAAGTAAAAGAATAAAAAGTGTATGCTGTGATGAAAAAAGGTTTTCTTGCATATCATGCTTATGATGACATAATTTCCCCGTTATGAATGAAGTTGTGATTCCATACGAAAAAAAGTGACGGGTGTAATGACATAATTTCTAATTTTCTATGGAACAATTGTTTTGTTAAGGTGAATCATTCAAAATATGATGGAATATAAAAAATTATCTGACATATGTTTGCGGTAATATCCGTCACTCGGCAAGTCTCGTTACCGCCCAGTTGGCGGGTCCCCTCGGGACGGCTATTCCAATCTGAACCGCGACATATGACAAATATTATTAGTATGTCCGTTGCACTAGAATGTCAGTCTTCTGAATTAAGTCGCTCCTATTGGTTTCAAATGACGACAATAAATAAACACAAGCATGTTATCTGTCAGACGGCAACAGACGCGGAGCTATTTGTGTTTACTATTTTTATTTGTCTATGAACCCGATTTGTATCAATTAATCCCTCAATAAATTCAGAATCATATTTAAGTCCATCCTCTTAGAATAGAACATGATGAAATTGTATGCTTAAAATAGCATGTAATTGTTATTTAATTAAATGTAAATGTGTAAATGTAATGTATGTGTTATTGCGATTCGATACTTATAAACACTGATTGATCATGTGACTATATTATATTACATGTAAATGTATCAATTTTGTAAATATGTTACGATGATCTTCGTATGGTACGCATCTAATAAAATGCATGTTCTGTTCTGTTCTATTTCTCTCTTTTTTGTCAGACACACGCCCAAATCACAGCCTGCAGTGGAATATTTAAGGTAAGAGAGATGTTTTGATAAGTGAATCAAAATACATGTTTTTTTTTTTAAATTGAAAATAAAACTAATTATATAATTGTATTGAATTTGAAATGGTATTGTTTACACAATAATCGGAAGGAATTTCAGTCAATGAGGTGAACTAATTTCGGACAGAACAGTTGTAACAGTAATTTCGGATAAAAAAACAGGACATTTGAAAATTGTTTAATCAAACAAATTACTTCACCTAGAAAACCAAATTTCAATATTTGAAACTGAAGATAAATGATAAAACACCATAATACTTCATATTTATTCATCATTGTAACGGATTAAGAATAAATGAAGAAAGAAATTCTTGAAGTTTTAAGAGCGCTAATAAGATAATTTATGCATTTACTCAATTTTGGACTACAATTCAAGCAACAAAACGTCTATATCATAGTCCGACGAGGATGTAAATATATTATTGCCATTATTTTTGACTGCCAATATTTTATATAGTACCAAATACTATTAAAATCAGTGTTTTTGGTATAAAATACATTCCACTACGGAACAATTCACTTTAAAGAACACACGTCAGCGTTGCGCGAGTGAAGAAATGAAATCCAAGACAAAAGTCATCATGCTGTTGTAATTTGCAAAGAAGTTGACGCATTTGGTTTAAAGACATTTTCTACAGTCTTAGGAAAATATAATTCCTTTTATAGAATTGTTAATATTTTATTTGATAAAATAGGTAAATTTAATGACAAATTTAAAAGTAATTGAACAATATATGTTGACGCGTTGGATTATTGTAAAATTGCAGTTTCCATGGTAACCGTATATCTCAAATCTGTCAAAATTGCCACACTATCTGTTAGATAATAAAAAGTTATAGGAAATCTTTTTACAGACAACAAACATGATTTTATAAATATATAAGTTTTTCTTTTGATTCTGTATAGAAAAAATAAATAATCTGAACACATTTCTTCACAAAAGAATATTTTAATTGTCTTAACTCTACAAAAACCCAAAATAAACATGAATGTTGTAAACAAATGAAGATATCAAAAACATTCTTTCATAGAATTTTCCATATATTTATATAAAAGGTAAAAACATATGGAAAATTCAAAAAGGAAAAGAAAGATATATGTTGACGTGTTGAATTTCAGCATACGTCAACTGTCAAACTGACCAAGCTTTCTCCAGAGATAACAACGTAATACAATAGGCATAGTTATATTTACAATAAAACTTATGGCAATATATATAATCATTATTTCTTTTGATGTTATACATGTTATATGAAGTATACAGTACAGCTAAATGTTATTAAAACAAGTCTCCCATATCATTTCTTCCCTCGTCAAATGAGACGAATAAGTAGATCTAAGTATTCTGTTTGAACGTTTCATTCATAGATTTATATTTTTTTCTATTCAACATTTTTATGTACATCCTTTAAAGCTTCTTCGTCTGTTTATCTACTATTACGATTAAGTGGCTACGCACTTTCGTCACTGTCACTAGAAGGTGGGGTAACTCGCGCAGAATTATTATCAGCGTTGTCATACAAAAGCTTAGAGAAACCCCGTGTCTGATGTTGTCTAGAAAACTCACTTATTATTTTCACCCGTTTTTCTTCTGACCATTTAGAAAAAATGTCTCCTGTACTGTACAGTAAGCTTATGATCTGTTTTACGGTCGAAATTTAAATTTAAAACAATTACAATTATCCGAGTACTATTAAACTAATTTCTTTGTGAAGAGTTACTGTCCGTGACTATTTCCCTTGAAAACGTATAACGATGCGCACAAAAAAACTACCGAGAGACGTCTTAAATAATATAGAGCTTAGAACAAAAAAATCAAGGAGTTACTCACAGAACGTGGCCCCAGACACAACCTTCCCGCACAATGTGGGTACCATGGTGTCGATTCAAAAATGGGAAAGTAATATTAGTGATAGAAATTAAACTCAAACATGACTTCGTAAACACCTAATTATCAAACAATTTAGTAGAAGTAAAGTTAGCTTCGTTATGATTTATTCAGTTTCATTGTTATTAATTAAAATTGACAATAAATTCAATGATTAGTATCTTGTCATTAAAATGATTCATTTGCGTCAGTATGATTGGTTAAATGATTAAATCATGAAACACGTTACCCTTAATACGAAATAAGGCAAAGCCTATGAACGGGGAAGTCGGTTAAAAACATACTTAATTTTTCTGTTTTACCGCTACCATTTTCGACGATTGTTATTGATCCGTAAAGTTGCGTTTGTTCGTTATCGGAATATCCCGCCTACTATCCTACTATTTAGGCACATTGAAAATGGCGGCGCTCCTGAACATTTCATTGATAGTATATTCTTTAATTGCTTTTTTATTTCATTTTTCTTTAAAATGTGCACGTGAAGTCTAAAGCTGGGCAAGCCAAAACCCTGATCTGCTTTGCGGTCCCGGCCTTTGACTTTCCGTATAAGTTTTAACGCTATCTTTTGCAGTTGAAATCCCTCGAAGCGCATTTAAATCATTTATTTTTCAAGTGCTTGATGCGGTTCAATAGACAATGTATCAAAGCTTTGAGATACATTACCATATTATTCTGATCATGAAATAAATATCTGAAGCTATTGGCAATACAAGAAAATTTTCTTTGAAATTAGTACCCCAAAAAATGAATATGAGTTTTGACTCCGCCCACTTTCATATTTTACACATAATACAAGAGCATAAAACAGGATTGCGTATTAAATCATTCAGTTTTAAATCATTTTCTGTCATTTTATATATGTATATAAAGTCTTAATTCAGTAGAAAAAAATCCATTCATTTGCTATATAAAGCGATTATGATATAAATGAATTCAGTTATGTCGAAAGAAACATGTTCGTGAAGTTGGCAGCCTAGCAGCCTAGCAGCCTAGCAGCCTGGCAGCCTGAAGTTGGCAGCCTAGAAGCCTGGCAGCCTAGCAGCCTGGCAGCCTAGCAGCCTAAAGAAAACTAAGAATAGTACAAACATGAAAACCGACGGAAATGAGTCGGTAGCACATACTTAGACTATTCCACGTCTTTTATCAGTATCGCGAACTTAATTTTTTTAAATATTGAACTTTGCTTTTTTTTTTAATTTACTTTTCGAAATTTGAGCAGCCTAGCAGCCTAGCAGCCTGGCAGCCTAAATAAAACTAAGAATAGTACAAACATGAAAACCGTCGGAAATACATTAGCAGCACTTCTTTAGATCATTCCACGCCTTTTTCAATATCGTGATCTTTATTTTTTAAGATGTTGAACTTTATCGTAACATATTGTTTTCATTCTGACGCTTCGAAATTTGAAGTTAGCAGCCTAACAGCCTAGCAGCCTGACAGCCTAGCAGCCTGGCAGCCTAACATGTACAGCCTAAAGAAAACTTTTTTTTCTTTTTTTTTTACTCTTCGAAATTTGTGAAGCTATCAGCCTAATAGCCAAGCAGCCTGGCAGCCTAACAGCCTGGCAGCCTAGCAGCCTGGCAGCCTATCAGCCTGATAGCTTCACAAATTTCGAAGAGTAAAAAAAAGAAAAAAAAAGCAAAGTTTAATATTTAAAAGAATTAAGTTCGCCATACTACAAAAAGACGTGGAATAGTCGAAGTATGTGCTACCGACTCACTTCCGTCGGTTTTCATGTTTGTATTATCCTTAGTCTTCTTTAGGCTGTTAGGCTGCCAGGCTGCAAATTTTGAAGTGTCAAAATAAAAAAAAAGTTAATTATTTAAAAAAAATAAAGTACGCATTACAGAAATAAGACGTGGAATGGTCTAAGTATTTGCTACCGATTCATTTCCGACGGTTTTCATGTTTTTACTATCCTGCTAGGCTGCTATCTTCACAAATTACGAAGCGTCAGAATGAAAAAAATATCTTACGATACAGTTCAACATCTTAAAAAATAAAGATCACGATATTGAAAAAGGCGTGGAATGACCTAAAGAAGTGCTACTAATGTATTTCCGCCGGTTTTCATGTTTGTACTATTCTTAGTTTTCTTTAGGCTGTTAGGCTGCCAGGCTGTTAGGCTGCTAGGCTGCAAGGCTTCTAGGCTGCTAGGCTGCCAGGCTGCTTGGCTGCTAGACTGCTAGGCTGCCAGGCTGCTAGGATGTTAGGCTGATAGCTTCACAAATTTCGAAGAGTAAAAAAAAAGAAAAAAAAAGCAAAGTTCAATATTTAAAAGAATTAAGTTCGCGATACAGAAAAAAAGACGTAGAATAGTCTAAGTATGTGCTACCGACTCATTTCCGTCGGTTTTCATGTTTGTATTATCCTTAGTTTTCTTTAGGCTGTTAGGCTGCCAGGCTGCTAGGCTACTAACTTCAAATTTCGAAGCGTCAGAATGAAAAAAATATGTTATGATAAAGTTCAACATCTTAAAAAATAAAGATCAAGATATTGAAAAAGGCGTGGAATGATCTAAAGAAGTGCTACTTATGTATTTCCGACGGTTTTCATGTTTGTACTATTCTTAGTTTTATTTAGGCTGCCAGGCTGCTAAGCTGCTCAAATTTCGAACAGTAAAAAAAAAAAAAAGAAGCAAAGTTCAATATTTTAAAAAATATAGTTCGCGATACTGAAAAAAGACGTGGAATAGTCTAAGTATGTGCTACCGACTCATTTCCAACGGTTTTCATGTTTGTATTATCCTTAGTTTTTTTTAGGCTGCTAGGCTGCTAGGCTGCCAGGCTGCTAGGCTGCTAGGCTGCTAGGCTACTAACTTCACAAATTTCGAAGTGTCAAAATAAAAAATAGTAAATTATTTAAAAAAATAAAGTACGCGATACAGAAATAAGACGTGGAATGGTCTAAGTATTTGCTACCGATTCATTTCCGACGGTTTTCATGTTTTTACTATCCTGCTAGGCTGCTATCTTCACAAATTTCGAAGCGTCAGAATGAAAAAAATATCTTACGATACAGTTCAACATCTTAAAAAATAAAGATCACGATATTGAAAAAGGCGTGGAATGATCTAAAGAAGTGCTACTAATGTATTTCCGACGGTTTTCATGTTTGTACTATTCTTAGTTTTCTTTAGGCTGCTAGGCTGCCAGGCTGCTAGGCTGCCAGGCTGCTAGGCTGCCAGGCTGCTAGGCTGCCAACTTCAGGCTGCTAGGCTGCTAGGCTGCCAACTTCACGAACATGAAAGAAACATGACTGCTGGAATAAACGTCAGTACTCAGTATGGAATGTGGCATACAAGTATCATTAATATTCCTAAAACTTCATAACAAGGGTAGAAGTTTCTTGAAAATGTACTGCCTGCGCTCCTGGTTGAATGTCTGTTTTTCTCAAGCAGACCGGAGTCTTCAATGCAAATTCTTGCACGAACTTCATCATTTAATGCGTTACCATACACGAGAGCAAATTGGCCGTCAAACAAAAAACGTTTTGTTATAATGTGATATAAAACATTCTTTGCATGACTTAGCAGGAATTCTGATGACTCAAGTTCAACTTGTTTACAAAAATATAACTTAGTGATAACATGTTCCTGTTTAAAAGTATATATGTCTCGGTAAACTTGCTTATACCTTGGTATCACCAGATACTCAGTTACGTTAGAGAACTCTTTTGCAGTATTCAAAATCTCTTCATTTAAAATCCATTTACTTATTGAAAAGTTTGATGACTTCAGAACTGCTGTAACATTGCGTAATCCTATCGACCATGCCTGTCCGACCATTTCCCCAATGGTTCTTATAAATATGTTTGGCGATACACTTGATAATTTTCTGTGTAAAATAATTTCGAAATTATTTGATACGAGTGGCTCATCCATGACTCTATAAGATATAGAATGAATTGACCAATGTTTTAGCCAAACTGATCTCAGAGAAGGCAAATCTGTAGCAAACACATGTTCGTGCATACCATTCATCATTGCAGCAACGCTCGTGGAATTTTCCAAAGTTAGGTTAATATTGACAGCATAGTACTGATTGTACCAACGTTTATTCGGGTAGACACACGTATTCGTTCTACCTCTCATTTGTCCAGTCGGACAAAAGATTGGACGGCACCTGTCTTCCTGGAATGTAAAAAACAAACAAACAATGAAATGATCAAAGATGGAGACTTTATTGAACGCACAAAACGGTAAAAATTGAAAATGTTGCAGGCTCGATTTGGTGGAGTCTGTTCTTATACAGTAGTTTTGAATGCAAGCTACCGTTTACACCCCTAGCATCGGCCTAAGCAGAATACATCTTTAGACACGGACATGGCAATATTTTGAATTTAGAAACATCCGTTAATTAGAAACACCAAGAACGATGGTTGTGGATGGTATATCCAAATATAATGCGGCAAACCCTTATTGTAGTTCGTGATTGTAATTGGACATTTGAATTCATTAAATAAATAAGTTGCTGTTTTTGTTGAACATGAATACAAAAATTTGATGAACTTAAAAGTACAGATGTTAACTTCTTTGTAAATTTAACTATAGTATTGATTCTTTAATTAAACAATGCATTACTAAGCATTCAAGATCCTTTAACACAATTTTTTTATGGTTTTAAATCATAAATATGATGCTCAAATGAAGATTTATCAATATTAAAGGTTCAAAAAGCATTATTTATAAAGATATTACCGGATTAAACATTTCATTTAAATAAAGGGAGGTAATTAGAAATTTATTTTCTATAAAGTTTAAGTCAAATTTTACAACAAGAAATGAATGCATATATTATAATGATTACATATGATATGCACAAATATTTGCAGTACATATTTTACATATTCTTCGATGTTAAAAATGGTTTTATTAGCATAATTATGTGGATATATATATAATTTCACTTAGTGTGGTTAACCACTTTGATCACAGCGTACAGGATCTTTAAATCTGAACTATTTTCTAAATTTCCAGTTTTCATAATATGTAATTACAAACTCCATTTATAATTATATAACAAGCCTATAACGATTTATCGCTTATAACGATGATTATGCCGTAATCCCGACTCTCGATTTCTTTAACGATATCCGGATTTATCGACATAATTTCGGAGGGCCCCAAAATATCGTTATAAGTGGAGTTGACAAAATATCTCATGTCTTGTATGTAAAACTTAAAATTCATTAGAATTAGCTAATTTTCAATTAGTACTACATGTCAAAAAACAACTTACATTTTCAACGGAGCATGCAATAGGTGGTAAAAAGTCTTTTTTAGGATCTCTTGTCTCAGCAACAAAATTGCTATCGATAAGGGCTACAAATCCGCCATATAAACCTTTTTTTGATTTGTCTCCTTCATATTCTTTGCATGACAGTTCTTGAGCAAAGTATTCTGCATTACATATGTGACAAAAGACGTTGGCATACATTTTCGTTGCTCGATATGGTGAAACAATACCACTGTTTGTACATAACGTTCTTATTTCCGCTTGTGAAATATTGATGCCTTCGGGCACCAGAAAATCCTGTGCCCATGGGCACGTGTCAATGAGATTACTGTAACATTTGAATGGTTGTAAAACATTTAAATTACCAGGAAAGATAAAATCTATCTGACAGGTTTCCGGCAATGTATTTGTGTTCATTCCAGCAAGAGCTATGCCCATTTCTAAATTTTCACAGCTTATGACGGCATCCCAAATAATTATGTCGTCATCTGCATTATCCTCCCGTGCGCATTCTATATTTTTGTAATTTAGTTTTGATGTTTTAGAGTAGACAGGATATAGACTGCCCCAAAAGGCAATTTGCCTATCTCCGCATGTTATATTGGACACATCTTCTGGAAAGACTATGCTACTATTCGCAACCGACGACACCATCTTGAACTGTTGGTACATATGCTCATGAATATATTTCGGTTGCGGTGACATCGGATAAAGACAAGAGAGATCTTTTTTATCAAACACCCTTGATACTGACAATGTATTCGGAAAACAACAATTTCCTGTTTTCGAACAATCAGATGAAAAGGAACATTCTGTGAAGGAAAGAAAACAATTCAAAAGCACTTATAATCAACGTAACAAAATATGAGCCGCGTCAGGACAAGACCAACATAATGCGTTTGCGTCCAGCATGGATCCAGACCAGCCTGCGCATCCGCGCAGACTGATCAGGATCCATGCTGTTCGCTTACAAACCGTATTACAAGTAGAGAAACTGATAGCGAACAGCATGGACCTGATCAGACTGCGCTTATGCGCAGGCTTGCCTGGATCCATGCTGGTCGCAAACGCATTATGTTGGTTTGTCGTGACGCAGCTTATATGTAAAAATATTCCTTCAAGAGAATGTCACACAGGAAATCTATGTTGATAAATACCGCAAAATCAACAACATAAATAAGTTATTACCTGAACCTTAATTCGAAAAAAAATCTTAAAATCTCCGTATAGTTTTCATTAGTTTTTTTTTCTTTATTTTTTTAAGAAAAAAAATTTTGGCTCATCTGGTGACATGCAACTTTAAATTGATTCTTTTGTCTGTCTATCAGCATATGCTTGTCGACTCAATAATTTTTGAAATGACTGAAGTAAATTAAAATAACATGCTAACTATCCTAAAAAGCTGCATGCCTCCAGATAAGGCAAAATATTCCAAGAAAATCAAACTTGAGAAAAATGTGCTGACATTTTAAAGATGTAGAAATATTCAAGATAACAGTAATAAGTTCCATGTTATGCTCGATTAAAGACTGATTTTGCAGTATATTTTCACCATATTTTAGGCCTTTTTTTGTGCATATTTTGATCTCTTTTTAGTTGTTTACATAGAATTTCAGTGCCGTTTGCAATTTGTAAATTATTTTCTTTGTTCACTTCACAATATTTTATAGAGGATATTTGTTTAGTTCAGTGTAAGATCGGAATATATTTCACCGAGTGAGCACCAAAAGGTATATTTCACGAGTGGCGCAAGGTGAAATGTATTCCGATCTTACACTAAACTAAACAAATTTTCTTTTTATTATATGCAAAGAAACGTTTTAAAAAGACATTTAACCTAATACTGAATGAAAAGCGCGCCAAATAATAATACAACGTGACGTCATTTACGACGTCACGTCATTAAGTTGGTACCCAGTACTGTGTACGCTGGTATTTCACTGAATCAACGTTAGGGGCTTAAATTCAAAACAGTGAAATTATCAAAGTGGTAATTTCACTGTTTGAAACAGTGAAATTACCAGTTTTATATCACTGATATATTTCTATAAACCACTGAAAAGCATGTAATAAACTTTGTTAATACATTTTCAATATTTTCATAAAAATTTGTAGGAATCTAGAGGCGTAATGCTTTAATATGATTATGAATATTGGGCGGAGGTCAGGAACCTACTTCGGTCAAGATTAATGTCACACTAAAAAATGCTCGCTTGTAATATAACTATTTAAGCGATTAAGGGAAAGAAAACATATTTTGCAGACATGCTTATTATAATGAGGCGAAGATCGCAGAATTTAGCGTCTTTTATCTTCGTCAATTGATCCGAAAATGCAATATAAGGCTAAGACAATAGCATCAAGAAGTTTTCAATCTATAATTCTTTTTTAATTTTAGAAACTAGGAAATATGTTTGTTATGAAGAAATTTGAATCTATATTGCTTTTAAAGTTTTCATGCTTTCTTTAAAGATATTTTGGATAGAGTGTAAACATTGTTCTGCCTTGTCAAGATTATGCGAGTTTGGTATAACGCAACATGAGAATTTACATATTAACAAAAATTGCAAAAGTACACAACATCTTTTAGAGTAGAATATTCAAATACCAGTGCATCAAATTTCCATCAGTCATCATTTCGGTCATTTAATTCACAAATTAAACAAAACTGTGGCTCAGTTTCTACGTAGATTTCACATTGCTGCGTAACGGGATATACTTGGTAAATATCGTTTGTTAAAATAAGAAATCAATAATAAATTCCGGCTTTAAATAGGGCAAACATGGGTTTTATAACGTTTAAGTAATAATATCAACTGAAGATAGGTATG
This sequence comes from Ruditapes philippinarum, assembly GCF_026571515.1. NCBI lineage: Eukaryota > Metazoa > Mollusca > Bivalvia > Venerida > Veneridae > Ruditapes > Ruditapes philippinarum. The sequence goes on from NW_026854539.1 coordinate 147,726, forward strand.
CTGAAAAACTATTATTTGTCTTAAAAGTAGCATTTGACTTCTAAACACAATATTAAATCACTGTACTTACTGCAAAGAAGCAACAGAAGCAAAAGATGGTTCCGGTAATTACCGAATAAGTAATTTTTGGAAACTTTACGAGGACACCAACAATAAAAAATGTTTGTTATGTAAAGTAAAAGCATTCCTAAGGCGAAGTGGCCCTCATTAGCTAGTTAACGTTGATAAAAATAGAGAACATAAGAAACCCTAAAGAAAGCCCAACACGGCTAAATTGAAAATGTTGCGGGCTCGGTTTGATCGAACCTGTTCATGGACGGTGTTGTCAAGTGCAAGCTACCGTCCACGCCCCCTAGCACCGGCTTAAGCAATATTCAACATTTAACATGAATAAGTACAGATATAAAGTTACAGATCATCAAACTGTATATGTAAGTGATTTTTCTTCAGTTGCTTCTTAGAATAAGTATACAAACTTACCAGCACAACACGATACTTTTCCTTGACTAAATACATTATCGTCTGCTGTTGTAGATGATCGATTACTCGAGCAAACATTACTCCCGGGGCAGAGAGAGGCGATGAGGTCCGGTATTTGTGTATAAAGCGATGAGATGCTTTCCGATTGTCCACCTCCCATACTTAAACATACTACAACTGATACCAGTTTCAACATCATCTTACTTGAAAAATAAAGAAAGTTCAAATATCGTTTTTAAAATATCTTTATAACATTAATGATAACAATTATAAAAAAAAACTTGCTGACACGGACAAAGAATAGGAACAAAACAGACGCAGCAACAACAACGAAAACAACAAGTAATAATAATTATAAATAATATTAATAATAATAATTATAATAATAACAATAATAATAATTCTAATAATAATAATAATAATAATAATAATAATAATAATAATAATAATAATAATAATAATAAAAATAATAATAATAACGATGAACTGTAATAATAAATAAAGTCCATTTACCTTGCCAGAAGCATCATTTTATTGCCTAATTATTCATTTGAACTCAGTTTTACGATCTGCAAAGAGAGTCAGGACCAACCACTGTAATATTTTTCCGGTAAAGTAATGAACAATTCAAATGCTAACTTTCCAACTGTTTATTATAATCCTATTCTACAGCACCTTTAAAAGTTTTATTTTTACGGGGACACTTGTGTAATCAGTTAGTAAAAGTGCACCTATCTGCGAGTATTGGACGACCAAGTGATGAGAATCACCATGTATATCATATTACAAGTTGATAGTTTTATACAAGCTCATTTTATTGCGTGTGAAGAGTTCCTATTTTTGCAGATACCCCTGTGAAAATAATTTAACGGTTTTCTGAACCTTTGCTAGAAATTAATCAGACTGTGATGAGAATAATAAAAACACGTGTTGTACTTGATAATTTCTTATATAACAAATCTTTTCTATAGAAGTGGTCTTTATCAATAATGTCGGTGAAATATTGTTATTTGACGAAACTAGCGATTCCACAAAAATAACTCCGCCTCTAAAGTAAAAAGTCCAATTACGCATCGGTAATGCTATTTGTTTATTGCTTCGAAAAACTGTTGGAGTTTCCAAGTAAAAATATATACTTATTTGTCGCATAGATGCAGTATGTTTGGCTTCTTTGCTAAGATGACAACTGGATATAAATGTAGTGAATAATGCAATATATTTATCTAGCAGTCCTTTGTTTACATTTTGTTAGTTTCAGGACACATTTATGTACATCCAGCTGCACTTGCTTCAGTTGTTAAGCATCTTAAATGTTCTAAATCTATTATTTAAATACTTTTGAATAAATGTTTGACATTTTAAAAGCATTAGAAATGCTAATAAATATAGTATTAAAATCTACACTCATTCAACATCCTCTATTTAGTCACCTTCATCGTTTTAAATTTCTTTTCTTAGACACAATTCAGGAAAATAAACAACAGCAACAACTGCAATAAAACAACAACAAACAAACAAACAAAAACATCAACAACAGATCGCCAGATCACCTTAGTCAATATACTTTTTGAATTGTATAAAAAACGTAACATTTCGTAACGATTTAAAGATCCTGTATGTTGCGATTAAAGTGGTAAACCACACTTAGTGAATTATGCACATAAAACAATTTTCAAACATCGAAGAATATGTAAAATATGTTCTGCAAATATTTGTGCATATGATATATGATCATTAAAATATATGCCTGAATTTCTTACTTAAACTTTATAGAAAATAAATAGTTTATTTCCTCCCTTTATTTACATGAAATGCTAAATTCGGTAAAATAATGCTTTTTGAAACCTACAATATTGATAAATCTTATTTCGAGCATCATATTTATGATTTAAAACCATTATAATTGTGTTACAGGATCTTTAAAGACAGTCACCGCTAAAAAAATTCATAAAGCCTACAGGCAAAGTTTACAATAAAACACTTATACAAGACTCGCAGAGATTCCGAGCCGCCTGGTCCATGTTACTATATCGACATTTGTGGCATTTATCTTTTTTTATCTTATTAAACAATCAGAACTGATTAAAATAATCCTCACATTTGAAACGATCATCATCTCCTTGTGCTGCATATGACTGAAACACTTTTTTCACTTTTGATGCATGTTTTATAATGTTAACATTTATAAACTGATAAATTATTTTTAGTGGACTTGTATGGTAATCAGAGATGTCTTACAGGTACTGCAGTACGTACTGCAACGATTTTGCAAGTACTGGTATTGATACTGAATTACTCTTACAAAATGTTGCTACTACTGGTACTGGTACAGCATTACTGTCTTAAAAAGTGGTACTGCTACTGCATTACAAGGCAGTACTTGGTTTTGATAAAAATGTCATCAATTTGTTTCATAAAGTAAAGCTGTAAATTCCATATTTTATTTAATTTTTGTGAAAAAGTAAGTTGGCACCAAAGACATGAAGTAAAAATTGAGTTGAGATAAATAGACTCAATAACTCTTTACCTCAAATTATCCTTATTACAATCTATTATTACTTTGTATAAATTTACTAGTACAAAAGAGCAAAATATATAAACACTTATTAATTGCCTCTATTCTAAATAATCCTATTTTTAGTGATCATGTTAGCACCATAAAAAACTGTTATTTACTTTCATAGGTACAAATTGAAAAGAGGTGTGCAGGTGTGAAAGGCAACAAAAGACTGTTGTGTTTTAAATGAAAGATGACTGCATTGTGTTACTAAACAATAAGATATGACAGGAATATATGTTGTAAATAGTGTTTGTAAAAAGTGTATTAAATCATTAAAGTTGTAAAAAATAAATGTTAACTTTAAATTAAATAATGATTTTATTTTTTTGCTGAATAATGTTTTCAATTATTTTGTTTGACACTGGTGTATTTATTCAAACTTTGATGAATATACATGATATATAAAAGTAATGATACTGATACTTAACTACTCCGTGTTGCAGTACCGAGCTAAAATCTAGTACTGGTACTGGTATTGGTACTGCATAACTTGGCAAGTACTGGCACTGGTACTTAGTAACTACACCCTTAGTACTGATGCAGCTCTGATGGTAATTGCATTTTCTTTTCTAAATCATAAATTAATTTTAAACTCAAACAGATAAAAGATAATATATATATGTATTTTTTATTCGTTTTGTAAGATATTATACTGTAACACAATCACACTTATCCCCTATCAAACAGATAGGCCATTCAATAGAATATATTGAATGAGTGTAAGTTCAATACCGATTTTTTTAAACGAGTTAAATAAAAAATATATTTTGCGAGCCTCTGATTATATTCCTACGCATTTGAATTCGAACCGTGCATTACTCTACAACAATACACTCAAAGCACTTCTGGTCACGTGATTTGAATCGAGTAGCGTGTTTTTTCTCTGTGAAATTAAATCTGGATTTTACAAGTTTAAAATGCATTTTTGGAACATTTTTGGTATTACTGTGGATATAAACATATAATGAGTTCAAAATCGACCAAAAAACATAAAAAGCGTAAAAACAGAAGCAGTAATGAGGAGGAATTTGTCAATCTGAGTAAAATATATAGGGCGCGAGGCCCGTCAGAGGAGTCCGTTTCGGATAATCAGACCAAACCGGTGAGCGAACTTTTGTTTGAAACTAACAGTGTATTATTTGACATTTCGAATAACGTATTTGAAGATATTATTTTCGACAATTTGGACAACGACGTAAACCTCGCTACTCAGCCCGGAGGGGAAAGGGGTCGCACGATGGCGTCCACCCCAGCGTCTACATCAGTAGGGTCGCCTGCTGAACCCACACCTTCAAATAGTGACATTATGAAATTTTTGAAATGTCTGGAAACTAAGTTGAACGCCATGGAAACACGTTTGAATAAATTGGATTCGTTAGAGGAAAAGGTGCTCTCTTTTGATAAAGACATGAAACTTTTGAGCGTCCGTGTACACGATCAAAATAAAGCATTGGATCATACATTGAGCAAGATCGACGAGCGCATTGAGCGAGTTGAATTTATCTCTGCGGAGTACCAATCACGCATAGACGTTCTCGAAAAAGAAAACACAAACCTCAAAGATAAAATTACATACTTAGAATCTCAAAGCATGCGGAACAATCTAGTGCTAGGTGGGCTCAAGGAGGAGCCTGGTGAAAATTTGGATTTAAAATTTCGTGATTTCTTAGTGAACAAACTCAAAATGGCCCAGTCAATAGTGGAGTCCATGAAACTTATATCGTATGGGAGCGCCCGGCTCTCGTCGGGACCGCAACGTGGTTATAAAATTTGCGTTTTTCTCAGACAGGGAGATTGTTCGTCGGCAAAAGCGTTTGTTGAGAGGATCGGATTATTACCTTTATGAACAATTCCCGCCGGAAATAGCAGCCCGACGAAGGAGGTTAGTACCAAAACTACAGGAGGCAATTAAGGCCAACAAAAAGGCATGGATGGTATATGATACCCTTTATATCGATGGACAGCCAGTTAAGTGTCAATAGGAACGGACGGAGAATGGGCTAAGTGTTCTTGCCTGGAACTGTAACGGTTTAACAGACAGCAAACTATCAGACCCAGAATGTGTTTCTTTTTGACGAAATATGACATTATTATTATTAGTGAATCATGGACCGATGATAATTCTGTTGTTGATATTGAAAATTTTACTACATATAACTTTTTCAGGAAATTTAAGCATAAGAAAGCTAAGCGTAATAGTGGAGGAATTACCATATATGTTAGAAATACTTGTAATGAGGGAGTGTCCGTAGTAAAAAATCACTTTGATACTATTATTTGGTTAAAGCTAAATGCAATGTTTTTCAATTTTGATAGAGATATTTACTTATGTGGTCTATATTTATGGTCCGATGAGTCGCCGGCTGCTAATGTAATTGATGCGGATCTGTTCGAACTATTAATGCAAGACATCTATTACTTTGATCAAATCGGATGTATTTTATTGGCGGGGGACTGGAATTGTAGAGTAGGGAATAGGCCAGATTATATACTTTGTGATTCAAATTTAAATTTTACGGACGATTTGAATTATATACCCGATGATACCCTTCCCAGAACCTCATGCGATATCGTATGCAATAGCCAGGGATTAAAAATGTTAGATCTGTGTAAAGCAACAGGTTTGCGAATTGCTAACGGGCGTTATATAAACACGGACTCTTTTACATTTTTTAACCGTAATTCAAGCAGTACAATCGACTATCTTTTGTTGAAAGAGTTTCACGCACTTAATTCTTTTGAAATATTACCTTTCAACACATTTAGCGACCACGCAGCGTTGTCGTTTAATATAACTGGAATTGAGCCGTGTCGTACAGATACAGATGCACACTCTTCCGAATCACATATTTACTATAAATGGGAAGCTGATAAAAAGGCATCATTTAGAAGCAATATTATTGGAAATTTAAATATTTTTAATAATACTGTTTTTGATGACACTCTTGACGTATTTTCAGCAGTAACGCAGTTCTCGCGAGCTATTTTAGACGCGGCGGATTCATTATTTAAAAAAGAATATATGGGTAATTCAAATAATAGGAACACGCCGCGTGATAATAGTTCTCCATGGTTCGATGATGAATGTTTAATGCTTAAAAATGAATATAAAAACACACTAATTTTATTTAATAACTGCAAGTCTGATTATAATAGAGCGCAGTTGTGCGACGCAAGGAAGCGTTTCAAATATATTTCACGCAAAAAGAAACGTGCACATAAAATAAAGAAATCAAGGGAATTGACCGATCTAAAAACAAAAAAAGCCTCGTGACTTCTGGAAACATTTTAAGGCAATATATAATAATTCAAATGGTAATATATCGCCGGATGAGTTTAAGACATATTTCTCTGAATTAATTAGTGATATTAGGACAACTTCCATTGATAATGTTGAAACTTTCAACGAAACTTCTGATTTTAATGTGAATGATTCAACATTCAGTGAACTTAATGGCCCTATATCGCTACAAGAGGTTATCACAGCAGTAAAAAGTCTTAAGCGCAACAAATCATCGTGTCCTAGTGATCACTTAATTAACGAATATTTAATAGAAACAATTGATATACTTGGTAGCCATATTACTGATTTATTCAACAAAGTGTTCAATTCTGGACAATTCCCAGAATCCTGGTCTCAAGGATTTATAGTGCCTATCTTTAAAAAGGGGGATAAAAATTTGCCAAATAATTATCGTGGGATCACTTTATTAAGCAATCTGGGAAAATTATATACAAGTATACTGACAGGTAGAATTGAAAAATGGTTCGAAAAAAAACAATTTTATTTCAGACGCTCAGTTTGGCTTTAGAAAGGGTAGGAGTACGGTTGATGCGGCCTTTGTATTACATAACTTAATAGATCACGTTTTATCACAAAAGTTGAGACTGCACTGCGCATTCATTGATCTGCAGAAAGCCTTCGACTCCGTCTACCGCAATGCACTGTGGTTCAAACTTTTCAATATGGGCATCGATGGCAAAATTCTACAAACGTTTAGGGCAATGTATGCTGTAGTAAAATCATGCGTTAAAAATTGTAATAAGTACTCAGACTTCTTCGAAATATCAATCGGTCTAAGACAAGGTCTTAATGATTCTCCTGCCTTGTTCGCGTTATTTCTAGAGGATTTAGAACTATTTTTGCAAGATTCAAACACGTCTGGTTTAACAATGTATGATATTTGTGTAATATTACTAATATTTGCAGACGATATGGTTTTAATTGGTAATTCTGTTCAGGACTTACAGACTAGTTTAAACAAATTATATGATTATTGCAATTACTGGGGACTTCAAGTTAATATAGAAAAAACCAAAGTCGTAGTGTTCCGTAAAAGAAGAAGAGCGCTGGTATTATAACAACCAACCTCTTGAAGTAGTAAATGATTTTAATTACTTGGGGTCGTGTTTAATTATACCGGTTCATTCGTTTTGCATAATCAGTACGTTATTGGAAAGGCGATTAAAGCTTCAAACATACTTTTAAACAATATCAATAAATATGAATTAAACCCATCGTTATCTATGAAACTTTTTGATGCATTTGTCGGTGCGATCTTAAACTATGCCTGTCCGATTTGGGGTTTCTCGAAAACAAAGGAAATAGAACGCGTGCACTTGAGGTTTTGCAAGTCAATCTTGGGAGTCAAACAAAGTACTAGTAACGCAGCCGTATATGGGGAACTAGCGCGGTATCCGCTGCATATTACAAGATACTATCAGATTATTAAGTATTGGTTACAAATTCTATCGACGGATAACATTATAATTAAATGTGTATATGACGAATCGTTGAAAAGATGCCTAAATAGTAATACAGTAAGTTTGGCCGGTAGAGTTAAGATATTACTCGATCAGTATGGGTTTTCTGACGTTTGGGAAAATCAAGATAACGTAGATGCCAAACTCTTCTTACCTTTATTTAGACAACGGCTATTTGACTGTTACGTACAGAGCTGGCGAGCTGATTTGCAAGCAAATAATGTTCTGAACACTTTATATGTATACCTTAAAGATGAGTTCGTCACGAGTGACTATCTAAATGTAATAAACTCTAAGTATTTACGTCAGTCTTTGACAAGAATACGCGTATCGGCACATAGGCTGCGCATTGAAACTGGTAGGCACGGTCGAAATCGCATAGAACGGTCCGAGCGAGTTTGTCAGCTCTGTGATTCTCAAGAAATTGAGGATGAATACCACTTCACTATAATTTGCAAAGCCTATGAAAACTTGCGTCATAAATACATTAAACAATATTTTTACAGGCGCCCAAATATGCACAAATTCATACAATTAGTATCTGCTAAAAATAAAGTTATCACCAGAAACCTGGCGAAATATATTTACCAAGCGAGTCGTATTCGCACAGAGCTGCTTTATACAATACAGTCATAATGCAGTTTTATTTTCAAGTTTGAATATATACGTTTCTAAAGTGATAAGCAATATCAACTATAATTCGTTGTGTTTTTTTTTGTAACGGCCTGAACCGACATCAACGTATTAAACATATATCTGTGGTCGATGCTACAATAGTACTTTCCTATAGATTGTTGTCTTTTTCTCAATAAACACCAAAAGTAATATTTTTATGGCATACAGATGCATAATGTCTACTTTACTTAATCATGCATAACTATTGATTGAAACAGATGCTGAGGACATGTCCATAGTATCAACGACTATATGATATTCCGTTCGTTCTCCAATAGTACTTTTTATAAATTGTTTTTCTTTACTGCCAAAAATAATATTTGATGTAATCAGTTTAAAAAAAAACAAAACTTCTAGAACAGGTGTTAACTTTATTCTAACTTGTATGATTGTTCAATTGATAGAAAGTATTTGTTCACTTTACTTAAGTTAATTTTCAAATTTGACTTTTCTTTTTCTAAGATGAATACTTAAGTACATATTTTCTAAGGTAATGTCTTAAGAACATACACATACTTATTTAATCTTTAATAGATATAAACTTTACTTAAACATTATTGATTGCTGATACAGAATGTTAACATTGTCAATCATAGTGACCATATGCCATGTATTTTGTAAATGTATATTGTACAACGATGTACCATATGTTGTGTACAAGTTGAAAATAAATTCTTCTTCTTCTTCTTCTTCTTCTTCTTAAAATCGATATCTATTTCCTAACTGAATGATGTTTTCTCAATAAAAATCTCCCTTTATTTAATTCCAGATGGTCTATAAAATGTTATACACATGTGATTAAAACAAGTATTGTTCGAAACTCAAAGCTGTTATTTTCATACCCTTTTGGAATTTTTCACAGCCCAATTTTTTCTTTGTGAAAATGCATGTTTCTTTTGGTCCAGTTATTTTATGTAAATATTTCGAAAATTATAGGTGCTCGTTAAAATAATTACACTTATATTCAATGAGGGCACATTTACTGATTTTATTGTACAAAACAGTAGAAGTCGTTTAACTTAAAAGTTTATAACGTTTCTTTAACGCGCCAAATTTTGCGTATCGTAACGTAGAGGTCAGTTTGGTACGTTTACGTCATTTCCTTTGTTATTTATATCAGCTTTAGAAGGTTGATAAAGCGAAACATTAATAATATATTCTAACACTCCTCGTGATTTTGTCACAATAGACAAAGAAGAAAAAGACTGGTGTTAAACTGCCAATAAATTCTGGTTAGGGACTACTTGTTTATGCGACTGTTATTTTTTCTCCAGCGATTATATAGTTAACTTTTAATTACAAAAAAAGCATCGATTTGAAAGCATCAATAAAAAGGCATTTAAGGCATTTTTATTTTTATTTCTTATAAATGTTTTTTCTTTCAATACAATACCGAAATAAGATCTTACATACACTAACGCCACAGATTTGATCCATATCAGTTAATAAATATTTTGACAAAACGACGCCAATCCGTAAGCATCGTAATACCGTCATCCTAAGTATATACAACTCATTCATAAACGCTGACGTCATTTCAAACATACAAGAATGATAAATTGGGCAACTGATGTGAACAAAATACAATCCATTCTAAGACGTTAGTTTTTATTGTTGAAAACATGATAAAATAACCTTTTTAATTTGTTTGTTTCATAATTTCTATATCTTAGCAACTGTAGGGTGCGAAATCGAACAGTGTTATACGAAAATCGGAATCGGAAATTATTTTCGCTTGAAAAAATAACATTAGTGATCTTGCTTATTTTATCTCGTTAGAATCGAAATAATATCGGACTGAGCGGTGTTTGTCGTTTTGATGCGAAAAAATTAAACACTCAGGCCTACGACCATCGTGGTGTTTTCCTACGCATCAAAACTCCAAACCGGTGTTAAATAGCCGATAAACATCGCTAAGACCGATATTATTTCTTAACTGTATATTAAATGAAATATTTAGAAATATTGATGAAATAAAATGCGTATTTTCATTTTTCGTATTTTCACTGTAAAACAATATTTTAACTGCAGTTACAGTTAGTATTTTCACTGGTGTCTTGCCGAGCTACTTTCTTCTAAATTCTGCAAGTAAACACAATTCAAATAAATGTAATGTCAAAAAGAGAAAAATGTATATAATAAGCAGAAAACTCAATTTTTTCTATAATTGCAGGATTAATTTTCATCTTGTGGTATCAAAATTATGACATTTAACTCGTGGCTACCGCCATTCACTTTTGTATTGATTTTATAGGAAAAAAACTTGAACTTCCAACATATATTGATAAACTGTGTTTGTTTATGAATCTATTTATCATATCGTGATAACCTTTTTGCAAGGACTTGCATACCGTTAAACCGGCGACAAAATAACTATTTTAAAGGGACTCCACTGAGGTGTTTTGACATGATGGGACTGAAAATATTTTTTCCAGATAAATGGACCATTTGAAGTAGGTTTAGAGCAAAATTCAGATCATTCACGCACTTCTTTTTTCGGAATAATTATTCAAATTGTAAAAAAATAACACAAAATGAAAGACGTTTAAACGGTTTTCACTCAAAATGGGCTAAGAAAAGCACAAAAACACAATTTTCAATTTATTTTAAAGTATATTTCTTAGTTATCTTTGCATATATTTCTGTTTAAAGTGCCCCAGCTCATGTATGTAAGAAATTCAAATGCTATGTTTTTAGGCTTTAAAACATCGGTGGAGTCCCTTTAAACTTTTAACTGACCATACAAAAGGAACTCTTAGATTAAAAAAATATTTACTTTGTTTCTTTATGACAAGATATGATATTTAGTTCGCATTTCCTTGTACCAAGATATCTAATTATAGAGGAATTATTTTCCGCTAGGACCGCGTACCATTAGCAATAACATATCATGCAATTGGAAAAATCACTGGTCTGTACAACTACATTTAAAACTAAACGTCATATCTTGTCAAAGTTAATATCATTATTCTGAAACTTCTTTTGCTATTGATCTAATACTTGGTTATGGGGTTTTAATTTTCTAATTGGGTTTTGGCTAAGAACTGACCAAACCCGCTTAAACGGATAAATGTGACACCCTTACTTGTAAGACTTCTACTCGAAGTTTCCCATTATTTTGTTTCAAAAGAATATCACTCGGAAGATTTAAAAACAAAACTACGTTAATACACATAAACGGTTTAATTAAAGCAATGTATGTGGTAAGGGGGGCTAATCCTCAAATATCAAAATTACATTTACAATTTTTAAACTTCTCTATTATACTATAAAATTCATACTAAGGTAGAACCATCCCCTTTGATAAAAACGTTTACAATATTTCGATTAAAATATACATTATTGTGTCTAGAATTACAACAATATTAAGAATAAGGAGAGCCTTTCCTCAAGTAAAACCACCCAGCCTTCATGAAGGTAAAAGATAATAGATAGAAATCATGAACAATTGAAATTAAATCAAAGGCGGTTAGATGGACCGAATATGAGCAAACATATGCGTAAATCGGCTCAAAATTTAGACAAAAAAAAAAAAACAAAAAAAAAAAAACAACAACAACAAAAAAGCAACAAAAACAATACAACAACAACAAAAAACAACAAACAATATGTAAATGTAAGTACGCAATCAGAAGCACAAATTAGGCGATGCCACCTGAGAAAGCAAAACTTTAAGAACAGTAATCAACAGGAATAGAATTTAGCCCGAGAAAAAGAAGTCATACAGGACAACTATAAATCGGCAGGATTGTTTGTATTCAGTAGAATTGTAGACAAAATCCTTACCCGCTCTCCCGAGTCAGTAACCATGATTTCAAATGACTCAACAAACGTTTTTTTAACAAAAGATTATTAATAGTCTAAACTTAACCAATGTATTATTGCAATAGGAAATCTGATGATGATCAAACAAAAATCATGACCAGTAGTTTTTTTCAACACCTCTATAAAGAGGGAACAAGCGAGGTTTAAATATCTGCGGATGTTTCTAAATTCAAAATTTCACCATTTCCGTGTTCAATGTTGAATTCTGCTTAAGCCGGTGCTAGGAGGCGTGGACGGTAACTTGCACTTTTCAGTACCGTCCATGAACAGGCTCAATCAAACCGAGCCTGCAACATTTTCCATTTTTGTTGTGTCGGACTTTCTTTAGGGATTCTGTTATTCTCTACTTTACGCATGACAATTTGGCTGCGATGGAATGGTTAGCTGTGCACTGCTTACATTTAGAATGCTACCTGGATGAATGTCTGTTTAGATCTGAGCTGTTGTTCAACTTGTTGAAGCGTTTACGACACGAAATCTCTTTTTACGCCCATACAGTATTACTCGTTTTATACTGTGACAGGTACGGGTACGCTTTGAACAGTCAATGTCGTAATGTGCCAGGAATCAGACTCAATGTGTCTTATCAATATATAGACAGTGTTGGTCATAATGGTTTATCATTATGCCTTGAACTTTAATTACATTCATTTATATCCCGATTAAACGATATAAAAAACTTTTAATAAGCAATTGGTCAACGATAAAACATCAAATTTGAGCATAAACGTAGTATATAAACATTAAAGGCATCTGACAATTACCAAATCCAACCAAAATACAACAGCAAAGTGTAATCCCCGCTTTACTTTGAAACACAAGCTATGTCCATACAGCACTATTGAAATCATCTCAAAAGAAAAATACAAAACTTTTAAAAGATAAATGTCTTAATAAACGAAAATTGTTTTCTTAGTTTTTAAAGTTCAACAAGTGAATAAATTGAAAATTAAAAAAAGTCATTAATGACAGTAACAATGCAACAGTTTTTTCCCCGCTGCATTTTGTCGCAAATGCGAACAGTTCCTCTTTAGGTGAAGACAACGTATTTCTTTTTAGCCTGGTTCACGATATAAAAGCCAGCAACGCCTCCAGATTCATCGCAATTTTCATGAAAAATGTTGAATATGTATTTAAAAGTTAACAATAATTGAAAGGGAACAAAAGACAAAAGTGGAGAGCAATCAACACCTGCAATCACGGTCTGCAAGAAACTGTATTACAACAATACTAAAGCTTGTGGCAATACAATAGACACACACGATACCTCCATTTGTTGTCTTTAAATCGCAAAAGCGCATTTGAAGGAATGAAATCTTAGAGGGAGCAAGTCCTGGAACAAAAGGGACAGTACTTGGGCAAAGGATCATAATGTTGATTTGTTGTGTTGCCTGCCCACACAAGTCATGTGCTTTCAACCTCTTTGATGTAGGCTGCTTTGGGCCCATGCAGCACATTTATAATGCTCAGTGCCACAAGTTTCTTATAAAAATCCAGCCTCTAAGATTAACAGGTACAATGTATGATCACTGGTTTGTAATGCATACAAGTCCCCAGCCTTATTCCTCAAGGAAATCAAAACTCACATCTCCATATGTTGTCTCTAACTTTCTCTTCAGAGGAAGAAAATACAGAAGAAGAAAAGTGTTGTGTTTGCTCTTTGTTTCAAGCAATAGAACTTAGAAAATTGTAAATCAGTTGTGTTTTTACTAAATGGGCTTCAGTGTGGCTATCCAGAATGTGGCCATTGGACACACTTAAAGTATTGCTGTGTAAGCAGTCAATAGTCAGACTCCATGATGAAGTTATTTCCCCCTGCCACGAAAACAGTTTTACAGAAGAGTAAGCTAATATGTTAGCTTATCAGGATAGGCCTATGAAGCAACCAGTGTTTTTTTTTCTAAGATTGGAATATATTTTTGGACAGTGACTGTATACTAGTACTCGTTGTTATGAAGGTAGAAAAAAGTATCGAAAACATGTTTAATATTGCAAATGGCGACGTAGTTTGATAGGGACTATAAAAGTTTAAATGTTGGTTTGATTAAATGTTATTTTGATTATAGAATCAGTATTATTTGAAGTTTAAATAGGTATACATAAAAGGTTATCTTCTTGATTTTATTTTTCGAGTTAGTTTTATTTACAAAAGACTAAGTTAAAACCTTATGTTATCAAAAACCGGTCAAACCATGATAGAAAAAAAGAAACCTATTATGTGCACGGAGAGACGTATTTGTGTATTCCATTTGTAATGAGTTTTCACCCGCCCGTTAAGGCAAAAAATGTAGCTTTTCCTAGAGTTTACAAAAAATGGTAATTATTTATCTCTATTCAATTTCCACTGTATATAAAATGATGAAAAACAAATAAGGGTGGCGTTCAATGAACGGAACACCCACATAAACGAAGCCAAATATATGAGATTCATTTGAGACGAAAAGAAGGCACAAGAACTGAGGTAAAAAAGAAATATTGAAAGTACAGTGATCTTTGCCCAGTTATAATGACTAGGAAAAACATTTTAAAATACAGAATAACGTTTTGGAGATCCCCTGAAGAAGCTTTAGCCTGGCGCATTTTAGTTAAAGCACGTGTATTGCCAATGCAAACTGATTGATACGTTAATAATAATTCGGTTGGTCATATTTTATTTAAAATTTTTAAGTATTTTTAAATAATACATTTTTTGTGAAATATCACAAATTGCCATGTAAATGCAATCTTAGAAAAGAAGTAGAGGTTAAAATGTAATGAATTGTGTCTTTCGTAACAAACAATTGATTAATGATTTTTAATTACTTTGTTATAACTTAATAATGTTATATTTGATTTTCAGTCCAATTTGCAATTAACATTAATCAATTCAAATTAGGGGAATCAGTATCCTTTTATCATTTTCAATTTAAAGTCGTATCATCATTTGTTCATACATATACTTTGTAATGATCTTTTGAAACTTTTCAATAATGAATAAACATGTGGGTTATATATATATTTATGAGTTTAATATACTGGATAAAAACAAGCCTACTGAAACACTCATTGAAACAAATAAAACAAATTCAAAAGATTGAAAAAAAATTAATCTAAATTTATAGAGTTTCTTAAAAAACAGTAAACTGAATAATGTAATACGGAGCAGATAAAGTCAATTACCACTTAGAGTCCCAAGGAAGTCAAACATTTCTGGATAAAATTAATATATTGCCATATTCAAGTATTAATCCAAAAATTTTAGATGTAAATCAGTTTATTTTAAAGTTGTTTTTTAATTTATTTTAATTTTCACATTTGTTTTAACGTATATCTTAATTTAACGTTTGTTTTTAACTATTTTTAATTTAACGTTTGTTTTAAACTATATTTTACTTTAACGTTTGTTTCAACTATATTTTAATTTAACGTTTTGTTTTAAACTATAATTTTAATTTAACGTTTTTTTTTAACTATATTTTAAGATTAATTTCTCTGACATTGCGGACATATTAAATAGTTCGACGGTAATCACTTTAATTAGCAACTTCTGGTTTTTCATTCATTGATTTAAATACTAACATTTTTTTGAAAACGAATTTATGAGGGTTTTTTTAATTTTTTTGTTTTTCAAAAGTTTTTTCAATTTTCAATAATTTTAATTCGAAAATATTTGAATTAAAATTTTACATCAAAATTTTTCTTAATTTTTTAAAATTTGTTTAAAAAAAATGGAAATCACAAAAGGGTTTTGGGTTTACAAAAAATAAAAAACAATGTTTCAAAATTTAAAATTAGGTTATATAATTTTTGGTTATGATGTATCGCCAAAAAAAAATTTTGCAAAAAACAAACCAAAATTTGAAGATTTTTTTGAAATTTTGC
>NW_026854540.1:0-27286 GCF_026571515.1 Ruditapes philippinarum
TAGGCAAAACTTAGAGCAAGCAGGAGTTTTTCTTACGGTTTCATGCCCTGATATATCCCGTGGTCTGTTGTCAGACATGATGATGATATAAAAGTGTATTTGTAATAGATATCATGGTAATGTAAAAGTGGTAATTATAGTGGATACATGTTTATCGTAAAGAGGAGTAAAGAAAGGTTGTTGTTATGGTCGTTGTCGATATCGTTACTGTTGTTGATGATGATGCAATACGCAATATGATGGATGTAGAAAAATAGATATTAAAAATTTTTGAAATAATGGTGTAAAAATGACTATGATGTTACGTATTGATTCAGTAGTGTATTATTATCATGGTAATGTTAAAGGTGATAAGAGAAATGTTGTTCTTGTTGTTGTTGATGATGATAATGTGGAGGAGAAGGAGGTGGTTTTGGAGGACAATGATGATGATGATGTATTTGTGATGATTTATATGTCGATGATGATGAAATAATGATGATGCAAAATAATGGTTAGAGAAAAATGCATAATTGAATGGATGGTATAAGACATGATGATGATATTTTGTACTGATCTAAAAAAATCATGGTAATGTATAAGTAATAATTATAATAGATATATGTGTGTCGTAAAGAGGAGTACAGAAAAGTTGGTGTTGTGATCATTGTCGTTATCGTTATTGTTGTTGTTGATGATGATGATGATGCAATATGATGGATGTAGATACAGGGATATTTGAAATAATGATGTAAAAATGACGAAGATGTTAAGTATTGATTTAATAGTGTGCAAGTTGGTTATAATCACCAAAAACAGTTCCACACACTTATGTTTTCTGTGATTATCTAATATGATGGACACAGGTCCCATAACTCTTAGTTACCATTTACAGAGTTATGCTCCTTTTGATTACTGTAGCCGAGCCTCCTGTCTTACTAACTGTTCTTACAACATAGTAATACCTGCTCTGGGTAAATATATAGATAAATAAGATGTACATATTTATTATTTCTAAACATATTATTTTTTAAAAGTTCTAAACATATTATTACTTAGGTTCAACAGAATTTTTAGTTGTTACACTTAAATCTAATTAAGAAATTCATGGCAGTTTTGTTTGGCTTTGATAAAATTTATGTAGGCATTTTATTATTAGATCTTTATAAATATGTTTTGTAATAGTTTTGGAGTTTGGGGTTTAATAATTTTGTAGTTTGATATTTCTAAAATGATAGGAAAAAATAAATATAAACATGATTCAAGGAAATAATAACTTTGAATATAAATTGTTGAAAGTTGCATTGATATTGTACATAAGAATAAAGGGAAATTTTAATTATTTATAGTTTTGATATTAAAATAAATCATTTTTTCTATTGTTAAAAAAACAGAGTATTATATGAAATTCTGATGATTTCAGTGACTTTCCTGCTTTAATATAACAGACTCTGATAAAAGGCCTCTTCCCAATTGAATTTCTTTAAAATCACTCTTTAACCTGCTTTTTTACTTCCCAATTTAGCAATTTTAGCGGTAGTTTTTCCCAAAATCAAGTGGCTAAGGCTTCTTCCTAATTAAGTGAGAAAAATCACTAGATTTGTTAAAAATTTGATATACTTTGAGAAATGTAAAACCATGTAGACAATTATATTGTGAATTAGATTTCAAACTCCTATTTGCATGGCATTGAAATTGAGATAAATTAAACAGTGTGAATATTTATGAATTAAACTTAATCTTATTACACATAATTAAATGTCATCAATCTGATTTGTTTTGTTATTATTGTTGCTAAAATAAGTTTCATTTTATCATATACTATACGCCAGACTTACTATTAAGAATGCTAGAGATTACGTTATTTTCAAAAAAAAATATTCACATGATTAAACAATACTTATAGAAATTTTCATGGGTCATGTTGGCTATATCAAAGATTATTCACGCTTACAAACCCTATAACAAGTAGAGAAACTGATAGCGAACAGCATGGATCCTGATCAGATTGCGCGGATGCGCAGGCTGGTCTGAATCCATGCTGGTCGCAAACACTCTATGTTGGTTTTGTCATGATGCGGCTCAGATGTAAAGTTATTACGACTTGATCTTTTTACCCACCATTTACGCTTGGATAGACATACGCCTATAAAACTTAAAACAGGCGATGGATTGACACACTTAAATGCTGATGGATTAATTAATGTCCCAAATTGATCACCATGTGTTTCTTAAATAGAACTTTAGTAAATATACATGTATCTCGTATTAAAATCCACTGTTCAGATACACAATATAATTGCAGGGGCATAACTCGGCTTATTATGAGTGTACGCAGAGTGCCGGTTTTTGGCCGAAGGATCGCTGGTGACGTATATATATCAAATATAGCTATAACTAAGGATTTAGGGGATATTTAAGCTAATTGTACTACTATTGTCTTTATCTATAGTTATGAAAATAACATCAAGTACATATATTGAATGTAAGAGAAAAAGCACGAAGTCTAAAGTGTACACTGTTTTAAATAGTTCAAAAATTATTTGCTTTTAGAAAAACAAAACATAGCCAGGTGTCTCTCTTTTAAAAAAGATTTTTATTTCCTTTCGTAACAAGTTTAGTTTTTTCTTTATTTTTTTTTGTTTCACCATAACTTAACGTGAGATATAATCAAGGAAAATACTCTTTAAAATGATCTGTATGACTTTAATACAAACACAACAGCTTAAATGTTTAGTGTAACGAAGGGTTATCGTCTTCACAGCTAAAATGTAGTATCGTACGATCATTTAGCTTCCTTATAATATTTTTAATGTGTATTATGTCAATGTTGTAGACAATGAATATTGTCTTTAACATTTTTGTTCTCAACCCTAGTCTTTCAATTTAAATTCGAAATATTTAAGTTATTTCATTGCGAAGTTAAATGCCTCACGCACGTAAAGCATGTTGGTATAAACAGACTCGCCAATTTGTTAACTAAAGTCGCGAAAATAAAAGAATTTAGACATGATAAATCGGCCTTTTAAATTTTCAGTATTTATGCTTACTTTTAATTTTTGTTAAAACTCACTTCTAAAAAGCTAGCAAAGTTGTTCATTAAGTTAAGATAACTTTCAAAATTTCTAAAGGGCAGATAACCATGAAAAACATTTTTGCTTGTTATTTTTCCATTTTTCATAAATTTCTTTTTCAGTGAAAATGATATCACAAAAGCCATTGGACATTAATATATCCTCCGGACAGACGAGGGGTGGTGAGAGAAGGTCAAAATTATATCCAAAAGCATCACACCTCCAAATTCGTGTTAATTTTCATGGATATTTTTAAGTATAACTTTGTGAAGTAACTAAAAGGAAGTAATTTAAACGTTAGTGACAATTATCAAAAGGAGGTCAAAATAGCACTAAAAATCTTAGTAATGCTGTAGAAATATAGTTAAAATACTGAAAATCTGTCATTAATTGCTTGAAACATTATTATCCGAATCTTTTAACTTTTCTTAAAATTATAACATTTTCATTATTTTGTTTGATAAGGCAAACTTTGATAGAAATGTACATACATTGGTTTGTTCTTTAATATTTGTATATGTTTTCTTAGTTTCATTTATGTCATTGTTTTTGTAATACTTTTTGTTTTGTTATTAACTTATTTTATGTTTTATTTTGTTAAATTAATGAAAAATATTTAGCCTTGCATAATTTACTAAAACTGTATGTATCAGCTTTAAATTGCAACTTTTATTTTAAATAAAAAAGCATAGAAACATATTTTTGCTTTTAGTTTTTTGTTATACATTTTATTGGAGTGAAAGTTACTTATTTAAAATAATACAATGAGTTACATTTAATTTGATCAAATCAGGATTGGCCAGAAAATATTTATAATATGGTAAAACAAGAAGGATTAGGGAAATGATCAGATTAAGGTCAGAAAATGGTCAGATTTAGGGCAGAAAAAGGGTTAAGATTTAGGTCGGAAAATGGTAAGATTGAGGTCGGAAAATGGGCAGAAACTGGTTAGATTTAGGTCGGAAAATGGTCAGATTGAAGTCGGAAAATGGTCAGGAACTGGTTAGATAATGGTCAGATAATGGTTAGATTCTGACGTCTACCTGGCGTCAGATTATTACGTCAAAAAAACTTTCAAATCCAACTGTTTTTCCGACGGCAGAATCTGACGTCAGTGTGACGTCTTGTGTTTGCTGGGGTGTGTCTTATATGGTTATACATTGTTCTCGTTGTATATTTGTCAATGTTTTAAATATGTATAGATGAGACTACGTATAATAAAGAATATATATTAATGTTTTCAGAAGTGTGCAATTTTTTTACTCATTAAAATAGTACAGTAGAAACAATTTTCTGTAGTGATATATTTTGTAAATACTGGTATTCTTTTTTACGGTCAAATAAACAAAAGTTGAATTTGGTTTGTGACGATGGATGTTGGCAATAGTTCACTGCAAAGATCTGATTCACAGTGTCAAAACTATTCTACATAATTTGAAATGAATATAAGTTGAATGAATATTACTAACTTAAAAATAATATACTGATTTATAGTTACAAGGTAAAATATAAAAAGACATTCCATACAGCTAACTCACTCCCTTCCATTGTGCTGCAAACGCCAAGTTGCAAACAAGATCTTTATTTTGCATATAGATCTAGATGTAAAAAAATGAAATAAATGTTTACTTTTCACTGATTTGATTCTTCTGGAAAAAAAATGATTGTAATATATTGGACAATTTCTTATCCTTATTTGGATTTTGACGAGGTTTATTAGCATTATAACGCTTAACTCAAGCTGAAAAAAAGAGAAAATTCCAATGAAATTGTTTATATCATACTTTTACTCCCTTTCTTCATAATTGAAGTTTTGATTGTGCATGAAAAGGTAACGCATATTCGAATAAGGTAACATCCTAAGCATACCTGTAGCTACGAATATGTTGATCGATTTACGACTTCATTTTTGATTTTTTTTTTTTGATTTTTTAATTTTTTTTATACGCCCGTGCGTATTGGTGTATCTGTAAGTTCGCCACTGTCATTGACCTTTCATTCACCCGCCTAGTATGGTTTACCTGCAGTGTTAAATATTGCACTGAAATATTCTTTTAATTTTCACTGTAAGTTTTTTTGTACGAGTTTTCAACGAGTTGAACAAAAGGTAACTTTCATTGAAAAAGAACAATTTTCGTAAAAATAATTTATGAATACAAATTAAATCACATGGTCTACCCGCTCAAAGCAGATAATTTTTCAAATTCTTTTCAATAAACTTATGTTATGTAGGCCTATGACTGGATTACCTGCCCTTTTCTTTCCGTTCAATACTAAAAAATAATGGTATGTAATACACCAACATATCTTGGCAAATATTTGGATACATTATTATTGAATGTGTTATATGAAGTTTCATCAGAGATTTTTTATTGATTTATCAGGTATTTAAAGTTCATATTCACTTTTAAACAAAAGAAAAAAAAATATGAAGGTTAAGACAAGTTAGAAATGTATTTTATGCATGTATTTTGTAAATTCTTTCTTAAAAAATGGAGGATACATCCAGGTCTCACTGTCTGACCTGGGGGGGGGGACGTTCAGCAAAGATTTCACTTGCAGTTTTGATTGCCCAGGAATAGGGGGCAGGGATACAATTGTCTTAAATTGTGCTTTAAATAGCTTTCTAAAAGTACAGCTTAATAAATTCATTTTTGTAGGTTAAAAATTTAGGAATTTAATATTACATCCACTAGACAAGTACAATAACCATTTTACAATGATTTAAATTAAAACAATTTGATAAAAAAACAACAAAAAAAAACCCCATAAAATGATCTATTAAGTTTAAATATTGACACCAAAATCCATAGTTCAACAATTTAAATACATGTACATATATTCAAGAATTCATTTACAGAGTTCTGTAAGCTTTGACCATATATTGTTCAGTTTATAAGTTAAATTACAAGATGAAGAAGAATATTATCATTTTCCATGGGTCAGTTAAAGCAGCTGACCTCCAGAAGATAGCAGAAAACTGCCGTCTTACTAATATTTCAAAATTCCCCCTCAAAATCATTATATAGTTGACAGAAATCGAAATGACACTTCAAAATGTTTATATGTTAACATTATTGCTGTTCGCTTTTCCACCATCGGGAAACACCTTCTTTTATTATACCACGGAATCCTTTCATCCGGGTTTTTTTTTCTAGTATCACGTGATAGTACAGGACAATATCTCGACATGTGCTCCGGAACGCATGGAATTCGGGATTTTATCAAACATACTGGGATACCAATAACTGCTTTTGTTTTTAGCTCACCTGTCACAAAGTGACATAGTGAGCTTTTGTGATTGCTTTTCGTCCGGCGTCCGTCCGTCCATAAACTTTTACTTTAAACAACATATCTTCATAAAACACTAAGCCGATTTCATCCCAACTTCACAGGAATGTTCCTTTGTTAGTCAACTTAAAAAATTGTTCACAGAATTTAATTCCAAGCGGAACTCTGGTTGCCATGGCAACCGAAAGAAAAAACTTAAAATATCTTCTTTTAGAAAACCTTAAGAGCTAGAGCTTAAATATTTAGCATGAAACATCATCTAGTCATTGTCTACCAAGTTTGTTCAAATAAAAGCCCTGGGGTCTAAATTGGCCCAACCCCAGGGGTCATTGTTTTTCCTTTTATGTATATAGTAAAAACTTAAAAAAATCTTCTTTAAAAAACCTTTAGAGCTAGAGCTAAGATATTTAGCATGAAACATCTTCTATTAGGTGTCTACCATTTTTGTTCAAATAAGGGCTCTGGGGTTAAAATTGGCCCTGCCCTGGGGATCATTGATTTTCCTAATATATATGTATATAGTAAAAATATAAAAAATCTTCTGTTAAAAAAACACCAGAGAGCTAGAGTTTAGATATTAAGCATAAATTATCTTCTAGCTACCAAGTTTGTTCAAATAAAAGCCCTGGGGACAAAATTTGCCCCGCCAAGAGGGGGGGTCATTGTTTTTTCCCTTATATATGTTTAGTAAAAACTTCAAAAATCTTCATAGCGCTAGAGCTTAAATATTTATCATGAAACATCTCCAAATGGGTGTCTACCAAGTTTGTTCAAATAAAAGCCCCTGGGTTAAAATTGGCTCTACCCTCGGGGCCTATATACAGGTGAGCGATTTTAGGGCCATCATGGCCCTCTTGTTATATTTGTAGTAATTCATGGCACTAAAAATTGTAATTGATTAATTATTTCATATATATGACGACCAATTCTTCGATTTAACATTAAGCTTGAAATATGATAGGGGCCTACTTAATGACGAAAACTAATAAACGATACCAGGCAAACGGGATACCAGGATTTTTCCGGACCACTGTTGTGACATGTGACCGCGTTAAATGAATTATCTTCTATTTATATTGGCTACTGCGTTAGTAACGTAGTAGATTATGGAAAAGAAAACCGGATATATTAACACTTGTCAAAATTCTTTCTTGATTTAAGGTGACAGTAATGATGGATTTATACAATTAACCTAACTAGATCAGTATTTACTGTTTACTTGAATTTTTTTTTCATTTTATCATCTGGAGGTCAGTGGCTTTAAAGATTGTTTATATACTTTCTGATGTAATATAATTGATGGCTATATACTAGTTGCTAGTATACACAGGAGCTGGTATTCTGTCAATAAATGTAATATAATTGATGGGTATATAGTTAGTATAGGAACTTGATATTCTGACAGTAAATAAGAATTAAAGTCAAATATGTAAACAGTATATAATTAATAAATGTATATCTATTATATAGGGGGCAATGATCATATTTGCCTTTAATACTTATTTATTGATGGAATATCAAGCTCCTGTGGTTAGTATGAAATAAGCATGTTTTAATAATCATTTCCTTAATATAAGATTTGAGCATGTTAGATATATGAAGAAGCAATATCAATCACATCAAATGAATCCCAATCCATGAATTATTTATTATTATAAAATGAAGCACATTATATACCTTTATTTCTAGATAAACCATGGCTGTCCATGGGAAGAAAGCACCACATCCATTTTTGTCCTCCATCATTGATTCTGATGAATACCTGGAGATCTACTGTCAACCATGTAAGATTGAAGGAGATAGGCTTCCTGCTCATGGCTTTTGCACAGACTGCAATGAGCACCTTTGTTGCACTTGCTTCAAGCTTCATAAGAAACATAAACTCTCAAGAAATCACACCCTTCTAGACAAAGAAAATATGCCTAAAAGAATGCATGTACCAACATCTTTATCTGTTCATAAACAGCAGGCTGGTGAACTTACCAAAGCTTGCTCAAAACACCAAAAGGAAATGATCAAATTTTACTGTCATGACCATAAAGAGTTGCTCTGTAGTGTTTGTGTTACACTCCAACATTCAGCTACATTATGCAAAGTCGACTACATACCTGACATTTCTGTAGATATTACCAACAGTAAATACTATAATGATATCCTTAGAAATTTGGATAGAGTAACTGATCTCTGTCAGAAAATATCAGAGGATACAAGGAAGATAACAGCAAAATCTGAAAAATCTGTGACAGATGCAGTGGCGGACATCAGGAAGTTCAGAAAAGAAATAAATCAAAGACTTGATGAATTAGAAAGTCAAGCAGAAGATGCTGCTAGAGCCCTTCAAGAAGCGATCAGAATTAATCTAAAGACAGTGGAGAGAAACTGTGAGGATACAGCAACATCTTTGAAGACAACTACAGACTTTATTAAACGTTTGAACGCAACTGAACAAGCAGACAGATTATTCATGGAATTGAAGATGACAGAACAAATGATCGAAGAATACGAAAAGAAAGTTCAACAAGTGACATCATACCATGTAGAAGAATATGCCTTTCAAGCAAATGATGAACTTTCAACCTTTTTAAAGAATGATATGGCACTTGGTACATTTTCCAAGAAAACTGCAAATGAACCAAAGGTTTCATCATCTGATCATGTAAGAACCAGACAAGCTAATCTTCAGACCAAAATTGGTGTGAAGACATCAGGAGATAAAGAGATATGTAGAATATCAGGTATGACTCTCTTTACTTCATATATTCTTATTATCACTGATAACTTGAACGAAGCTGTTAAATTAATTGATGTGAGAGGTCAATTTGTTATACACCAGATAAAGGTAAATGGTAAACCTTGTGATATTACCGCTATTAGCAGTACTGAATTCGCTGTCACACTTCCGTATCGGAAATCAATTCAATTCATATCAGCATCCTCGAGCAGATTGTCAAAGAAAACTACTTTTAAGGTTAATGGAGAGTGTTATGGTATTAGTTGTTACAAAGGGGGACTAGTTGTGTCATTTTGTAACCCAGCAAAACTCCAAATCCTTGATGTCAACGGAACAGTTCTGTCAGATTACACAGGAGAAAATATCTTCAGCAATCCAGTATATGTTGTAGCTTGCAGCGATTTTATATATGTATCAGACTGGAATAAGGGAACAATTACTAGGTTAAACTGGCAGGGTGATGTGTCTGGTATTTATGATGGTATGGATGGTCCATATGGAATAACACTGACAAATAAAGGTACACTTTTTGCTTGTGATACCAACAAAGGGGTAATAGAAGAAGTGTCAGATGACTGCTCTAAAGGAAACATTCTCATGAGTGATTTAAAGAGTCTAGAAACTACCTGTTGGTGTGAAGAAACAAATGAACTGTACTTCAGCACTTTTACTGGTGATATAAAATATGACAACTTTCTTCAAGTTTACAAGTTGTCATAAATATCTAAAACTTTAGTTATATACTGTACATATTGAACATAAAATTATTTACATTGTTTGAAAGTGAACGTAAAGTAAAATATGTAATACGCATTTAAACTTAACAAATCCTATGCTGACGAACATTAGAAACGCATCACCATCCAACATGATATGTACTCTGTAGTAGGAGATACAAGCATTTTAATTTAAAACAAAAATTGCAAATATCATGGAACACTTTATTGGTATTTACAACAATTACAATATTTCTTGGACTAGAAAAAGAGGCCAGTCTAATAGAGGCAGTTTCCGGATTTAGCGTTGATGAAAAATCAGTAGCAGTTATGACCCCTGTTACTTGTTATTACAACAAAATGTAAAGACATTGTAGCATGGATCTCACTTAGCGTTAAATGGTTGGCATAGGGATATTCTGCCATTCCTGGCTGCAGTTGCTGTGGATGATGTGCAAGTCTCCATCCAAGCTCATCTCACATGTGGTTGATGTAGTTCATATCGATGTACACCGCAGGCCACTCAAGAATGTAGAATTGTGCAAACAAATTACCTTAAATCAAAGCAAACTCGAAAAGAAAGTCATGTCCAATGACTCCCTAAATTGATCACACTACAATACAGGCGTAAATTCTGACATCGGTACAAACTCAGAAGACCATCTGCAAAACTAAGGGAAAATTGTGACTTGTCAGAGAAAATCATTTATTCCAGTTGTGACATTGAATATTGATCATTTAATGGACCTAGCATGCATGATTCTTTTGGTGACATTGCATTAAAATTTGGTAGAATTTGAGTAGTTAGATGTATACAAATGTTGGCGAGAGACAAAAACAATCATGTATTATAAACCATTTAACTAATTTCGTAACACAAATTTAACATAAATGCTAAATGAATGTTATGGTGCGTGAAAGGTAATGTCGCAAAATGACAATGTCAGTTATGATTTTTTCTGATACCACGTATGCCCATCCTGACTATTGATCATAGCTGTCATTGCATAGATTTGACATAAACATGTACATATTTTTGAGTAGATTTGCCCACTCTTGGACAATTGGACTTCGCTTAGGTCTGTGACAACGCCCCCTCTGTATATTGAGTGAAATTCATCTTGTATATTTTCTATCATATTTAAGTGTAAAGATTTTTGTGGTACATTCATCACGTTGATGTTAACGTTCTGAAAAACTGTTGTCGCTTTCGTTGTGTGGGCTGTTGTGCAACCCTGTAGCAGATTTTGTAGATAATTTTTAACATAAAGTGGAACAATTTTGAATGTACTCTTTCAATATTTATTTTAATATACATGTATATCCTTTATTTGTCAAAGCTATATTAGTTTAAAGCAAGTAATGATACAGAAAGCTCTCCTTGAACCATATTTTAAACCTTTTTCTTATATGTAAGCATATAGCATGTGGTGGTTAAAAGCTACGATTGTTTTTATACCAGACCTCCTCATGACCAGTTCTGAACTAGCTGTCACACTTCAATCTAAAACTTCAATTATGTCACACTCAGCATCAGCAAAGAAACTTATTTAGAGACATAATATGTAGGTTGACATAATTTGTAATTGCATGAGTTGTTGCCAGGTAAATATAAATGTGTTTTGTTGGGGGTTTTTTTTGCCTAGCAAAACTTCAAATTCTAGATGTCTAAGGAACAATATTTTCAACTGTCTGGGGATCAATTATATTTCACATTCATATATCACAGTGGTTTTATCTGCATGTATGTATCAGACTGGAAGGAGAAAACATTACAATATTAAACTAGTATGGTGATATGGTTGGTAGTTATTGGATGAAATGCCCTTCTGATGAAGTATCAAATTGGCCCAAAAATCATGGTTAAACTAAACATATACATGTATTCTACAAAACATAAAAGGTATTCTGATTTCAAACTTGTAGAAATGAACTAGTTAAAAAAATCACAAGACATTACCAATTTATATTAAAATGTGTTTTTGGTCATTATGTTGCCTGATATGTAAATTTCAGTCATATTGGAGAAATGTACTCCACTTTAGCTTCTAAATGCTTTGTCTGGTGCTAGCAAAACTTATGCCAGTATAATACTGCACATTAATTTGTAACGTCACTTTTCATTGGATAATCGTGACGTTTATATTATTAGTTATAAAGATTGTTGAAAGGTTATATTGCCCTATATAAATGGCTGTTTGTAAATAAAACACTAAGAGTGCTATATTATAAATTTGTTATAAATATTTCTAATTGGTTACATGACTGTATATAAATGGTTGAGACTTGTGTTATATTTTTAAACAACCGTTTATATAAGGCCATATAACCTGTTAAAATTCTTTATAACTAATAAAATTACATTAAAGTTAATTTTTATTTTTTTGCTAAACCTAGTGATTTTTTTTGGTTCTTACAACATAGTAATACCTGCTCTGGGTAAATAAGACGTACATATTTATAATTTCTAAACATATTATTTTTTAAAAGTTTACATCAGATTTATGCCAATTTTGAAGTGAATTGAACAAATAATAAATTTTAAAATGCTACAACAAATACTATTAAGTATTTTTTATCTGATTTTCATGTTTAATTTTTGTAACAAATTAGTTGACCGCTATAGGATATTTTTTTCTCCCAAAGTATAGGGTGAAATGTGCTGAGAAGTGTAATTGAGCCACACATTACTTAGGTTCAACAGAATTTTTAGTTGTTACACTTAAATCTAATTAAGAAATTCATGGCAGTTTTGTTTGGCTTTGATAAAATTTATGTAGGCATTTTATTGTTAGATCTTTATAAATATGTTGTGTAATAGTTTTGTAGTTTGGTGTTGAATAATTTTGTAGTTTGATATTTCTAAAATGATAGGAAAAATAAATATAAACATGATACAAGGAAATAATAACTTTGAATATAAATTGTTGAAAGTTGCATTGATATTGTACATAAGGATAAAGGGAAATTTTAATTATTTATAGTTTTGACATTAAAATAAATCATTTTTGCTATTGTGAAAAAAACAGAATATTATTTAAAATTCTGGTGATTTCAGTGACTTTCCTGCTTTAATATAACAGACTGACTGATAAAAGGCCTCTTCCCAATTGAAATTTTCTTTAAAATCATGCAGTTTTCCAAAAAAACTTTAACCTGCTTTTTTACTTCCCAAATTAGCAATTTTAGCGGTCAAGTTTTTTCCCAAAATCAAGTGGCTAAGCTAGCTAGCTCCCAAACCAAAAGGAAAACTTGCGGCAAGCTTGCGACAAGCTTGCTGCAAGCTTACATTGGCTATTTATGCTTGCTGTAAGCTTGCTGCAAGCTTGCGCAAGCTCGCCAGTAGTTTCATACAGAATTCTGCAAGCTTACAAAA
The DNA here is from genome assembly GCF_026571515.1 of Ruditapes philippinarum. Taxonomy (NCBI): domain Eukaryota; kingdom Metazoa; phylum Mollusca; class Bivalvia; order Venerida; family Veneridae; genus Ruditapes; species Ruditapes philippinarum. The sequence goes on from NW_026854540.1 coordinate 13,168, forward strand.
CAATTTTTATCGCAAGCTTGCGCAAGCTTCTTCGAAAGTTTGGACTTAGAAAATTCTGTGAAAGCAGGAAAATGAAAAGTAGTGAAAAATTTCTAAGTACAAAAACTTGGAAATGTTTATAAAAATCATTTCACTCAAACTAATTAGCTTTTATATAGTATTATGGGATTCAAATGAAAACATTTATTTCATAGATTTTATTTGCCTGCCTATAAGATTCATATAACTTTATCAATTTTTTTAATTGTTATTAAAATTCTTATTACTTTCTCAAAATTATTAATTAATGCCAATGTCAAAAATTAGAGAACACTTGAGACATCTGGATGATGTTCAGTAAAAAAAAGGAAAATCACCCAAAATCAAAATGAAAGTCTAAGGAAATCAAGAGTGTTTCAGCTTATAAATTTTTAATAAAAGCTTTCAACACAATTAAACTAAGATAAAGTCAGTATTTAAATAAGTTATTATGAAAGTTAACAAAATTCACATTTCTTTACAATTGTGAACTTACAAGCAAATATAATGAACAATTTTTATATTGTCTAATGGCTTTTTTTTTTAAATTTCAATCACTGAATGTTAATTTATTTTATTCATGTGTCTTTTAATTTTTAATTCATTAGCACAAGTATATCCCTTCTTAAATATTGACTATCTTGTGCAGAAGTTAATTATGGCAATTTGACATTTCATAAATTGGTCTCCTGTGAGTTAATTAATTGTAGACTGTTCACACATTGAAGTGATTGTAACTTACTATAAACATGTGTTGTTGGTCAGTGATCAGTCAAGTGCAACATTACATTTTCCCTGCTGTTTTTATAATAGCCAGTGTTAAACTCACCTATCTTATATAAAAGAAAGTGTGAGATAAGTGGGGTTTACAACATGTAATCTAATACCCTGAACCATTCTGGTATCAGGATCTGATCTCAGAAAATTCAAATATTACTCAGGAAAAGTTTATTTGGACCTCAGTGCTTATAATTTAAAAAGATGCTTAGGAGTAGAGTTAAACATGTGACTAAAGTGCCATTTAGATGAAACAACTTTATAATGTGAACTTTAATAAAATTATAATTGGACATTAAAGGAGTTCTTCAATCAGATAGAAATGGAAATTTACTACTGTTCAGTGGAATAATGGTAAGTTATTTAGACTATTTTGTTACAACAGTCTTTTGAAATTTACCTTGCAAATGAACACTTTTAATTTTAGTTTCTGCTTTTTCTTCATAAATTTTACATATGTGCTGATTTAAATCGTTTTCACTGAGTGTTATTGAGTGGGAATTTTTAAATCTGCCCTTTTCTTTACATTATGTACCAGTAAATTAAATTCCTGGTCATGATTTTTCATACCATTTACATTTTGAGGATATTTCAGTAAATTATGGGTTTATATTAACAGTACCAAACTACTATCAGAATAAGCATTTTGATTTTACTCAATTTATATATTATGTATTAGTAATGAATATTTTTTTTTATTTTCAGGAAAACTTACAAATGCTACACAGGTACTATATTGAGTTTCAAATTATAATGATGAAGGAAAGAAAAATGAGGTTGATTACAGAAATAATTGATGGTTAGTTTTGTTATTCAATAAGGATAGATAATTGAAAAAAATAATGAAATAAATAATTACAATTGATTTGAACAATTTTAACTGTTAGATGAACAACTTTCGATGTAGTATAAATTTCCATTTGAATAAAATGATTGTATAGAAAATAATGTTTGTATATTTAAGATTTACTTAAATTACAATATTATTTATCTTAAATGTTTTTACAATACTTAAATGCATGTAATACATTCACTATTTAAAATTTTCATATAGTTAAAATAGAAGTTCTGATAAAAAGATTCATTATCATCTGATGTAGCAGTCAAAACCTGAGTAGGAATGTGAATAATTTTCAATTGTATTGTTTAAACAAACAATTGCCTTGTTAGATGTAGATCTATGTTGTTGAAATTATTTATAGCAATATTTAACAAAATTAAAAACTATTGCAGCAAGAACAATTTTAATTTTTATGGCAAGATTGCCCAAAAATAATATTTTACTATTGCCAAAAAAAAATATTTTACTATGCAATGTGTGCTTTCAAATATTGATCTTTTTAATTACATGCTAATAATACCAATCATATGCATATTAAACATAAATAATTAATTATTATACAAATTAATATATTTTTTTCAGTGTGTACAACAGGCAGTCAATAATATGGATAGAGAAGCCATTCTGAAAGACTGAATCTGTGAAGGACATGATTTATCATATGGATACTTATTTGAAAAAAAAAAAAAAAAAAAAAACAGTTATCTTAAATAAATAATGTTTTGTTTTATATTTTCTCAACGTGGTAGACATTTATTATTTTTTGAATTTGTGTTATAGAATTATTTTTGTTAAGATGACTTGTAAATCTAGAAATAAGTTGAAATGAATAAATTAATTCTATTATGAAATAGTTTTTTAATATTATACCTTATCACATGATGATTAATTGCAATATTGGAGAATTTAAAGAAGTTTGTTACAGGCTAGACGCAAGCTTGTCGCAAGCTAGAGGCAAGCTTGCCGCAAGCTTGCAACTAGCTTGCCGCAAGCTTGAAACTAGCTTGCCGCAAGCTTGAAACTAGCTTGCCGCAAGCTTGCAACTAGCTTGTCGCAAGCTTGCAACTAGCTTGCTGCAGCTTGCAACTAGCTTGTCGCAAGCTTGTGGTGCCTTTCAAATCTAAAGCATGCATTTTTGAAAACAGGCTGCAAGCTTGCGGCAAGCTTGCCGCGAGGTTCCAATTCTAAGCTTTCCGCGAGCTTTATTTGCAACAAGCTTGTCGCAAGCTTTTATAAAGCTTGCGATTTTGGTTTGGGAGGCTTCTTCCTAATTGGGTGAGAAAAAACACTGGATTTGTTAAAAATTTGATATACATGTACTTTGAGAAATATAAAACCATGTAGACAATTATATTGTGAATTAAATTTCAAACTCTTATTTGCATGGCATTGAAATTGAGATAAATTAAACAGTGTGAATATTTATGAATTAAACTTAATCTTATTACACATTATTAAATGTCATCAATCTGATTTGTTTTGTTATTACTGTTGCTAAAATAAGTTTCATTTTATCATACAGACTATACGCCAAGCTTACTATTTAGAAGGCTAGATATTACGTTATTTTCAAAAAAATATTCACATGATTAGAAAATTTCCTTGGGTCAAGTCGGTTATTACAAAGATTATTCAAGTGAAATAAACTATAAAATTGACAGCAATAATTGCCCAGTGTCACAACAAAACCAACATAGTGCGTTTGCGACCAGCATGGATCCAGACCAGCCTGCGCATCCGCGCAGTCAGCAGGTTCCGTGCTATTCGCTTACCAATCCTATTACAAGTAGAGAAACTAGCTCAGATAGCGAACAGCATGGATACTGATCAGACTGCGCGGATGCTAAGACTAGTCTAGATCCGTGCTAGTCGCAAATGCACTATGTTGGTTTTGTCGTGACGCGGCTCTGATGTAAAGTTATTATGACTTGATCTTTTTACCCACCATTTAAGCTCGGATAGGCAATACGCCTATAAAACTTAAACAGACTGACGATGGATTGACACACTTAATGCTGATGGATTAATTAAAGTCCCAAATTGATCACCATATGCTACTTAAATAGAACAAATATACTTGTTTCTCATATCAAAATTGACTGTCGGATACACAATATAATTGTTTAAGATTGACCTTTCATTCACCCGCCTGGTATGTGTTAAGTATTGGACTGAAATTATTATTCTCTTTAATTTTCACTGTAAGTTTTTTTTTTAAATTTTCTTTTTCAACGAGCTTCATTGAAAAAGAACAATTTTCGTACAAATAATTTATGAATACAAATTCAGTCACATGGTCTATCCGCTCAAAGCAGATAATTTTTCATATTCTGTTCAATAAACTTATGTTATGTAGGCCTATGACTGGATTACCTGCCCTTTTCTTTCCGTTCAATACTAAAAATTTATAGTACAACGGGAACCAGACTTTATTTGTGACTATGTCATGTAACCTGCGGAAGTAAATGCACCAACATGTCTGACAAATATTTGGATACATTATTATTGGATGTGTTTTATGAAGTTTCATCAGAGATTTTTTATTGATTTTTCAGGTATTTAAAGTTCATATTCACTTTTAAACAAAAGAAAAAATAAATATGAAGGTTAAGGTTACAATGTATTTTATGTATGCATGTATTTTGTAAATTACAAAAAAGTATGGCATTTAGTAATTTGATAGTATTGTTTAAATTACATTTCTTAAAGAAATGGGATATATTCATGTCTCACTGAGCCAGGAATAGGGGGCACAGGTATACAACTGACTGGTACATAATTTAATAGCTACTTCTAAAAAGTAAAGTTTAATGAATTAATTTTTATAGGTTAATAATTTAGAAATTTAACATGACATAGATGACTAGATAAGTATATAACCATCTTACAATGATTTTAAAAAACCATGAAATGATATAAAGTTAATTTTGACACCAAAATCCACAGTTCAAAAATTTAATTGTATGTACATTATATTCAAGGTTCTGTAACTTCGACCATATATTGTTCAGTTACTGTATCTATTTAGTTGAATTACAAGATCATGAAGATTGAGAAGAATTTTATCATTTACCATGGGTCAGTTAAAGATTGGTTAGGCCTATATACTAACTAATGTAATATAATTGAAGGCTATAAAGTTAGTACACAAGCTTGATATTCTGACAGTAAATAAGAATTAAATTAAAATATGTACACAGTATATAATTAATAAATTTTTTGTCTAATTATGTAGGGGGCAATGATCATATTTGACTTTAATTTTTATTTATTGATAGAACAATAAAGCTCCTGTGGTAAGTATAAAAATAAGCATGTTTTAATAATTGTTTCCTTAAAATATGACCATGTTAGACATATGAACCATTTGTCCCTCACCACTGTGGGTTCCAATCCCGACATGCACTTTGGATTTTTTCATGTGAGGAAGCTCTAGTAATGCAGCTACCTTACAGAACGTCAGTGGTTCTACTCAGGTTCCATGCCTGAAACAATGCACAGTAGGGCACCTGAGGTCTCCCTCAACCAGTAAAACTGGAACATCCCCATATGACCTATCTATACTATGTAGGTGTGAGGTAAAACCCAATTGATCAAACAAACAAAAGATATATGAATAAGCAATAACAATCAAGTCCCAGAACTATTTATTATATTAAAATAATGCACATTATAATTATACTTTTATATTCTAGATAAACCATGGCTGTCCATGGGAAGAAAGCACCACATCCATTTTTGTCCTCTGTCATTGATTCTGATGAATACCTGGAGGTCTACTGTCAACCATGTAACATTAAAGGAGAAAGGCTTCCTGCTCATGGCTTTTGCACAGACTGCAATGAGCACCTTTGTGGCACTTGCTTCAAGCTTCATATGAAACATAAACTCTCAAGAAATCACACCCTTCTAGACAAAGAAAATATGCCTAAAAGAATGCATGCACCAACATCTTCATCTGTTCATCTGCATCAGTCTGATGAACTAACCAAAGCTTGCTTAAAACACCAAAAAGAAATGATCAAATTTTACTGTCATGACCATAAAGAGTTGCTATGTAGTGTTTGTGTTACACTCCAGCATTCAGCTACATTATGCAAAGTTGACTACATACCTGACATTTCTGTAGATATTACTGACAGTAAATACTATAATGATATCCTTAGAAATTTGGATCGAGTAACTGATCTCTGTCAGAAAATATCAGAGGATACAAGGAAGAGAACAGCAAAATCTGAAAAATCTCTGACAGATGCAGTGGCGGACATCAGGAAGTTCAGAAAAGAAATAAATCAAAGACTTGATGAATTAGAAAGTCAAACAGAAGATGCTGCTAGAGCCCTTCAAGAAGAGATCAGAATTAATCTAAAGACAGTGGAGAGAAACTGTGAGGATACAGCCACATCTTTGAAGACAACTACTGACTTTATTAAACGTTTGAATGCAACTGGACAAGCAGACAGATTATTCATGGAATTGAAGATGACAGAACAAATGATCGAAGAATACGAAAAGAAAGTTCAACAAGTGACATCATACGATTTAGAAGAATATGCCTTTCAAGCAAATGATGAGCTTTCAGCCTTTTTAAAGAACGATATGGCACTTGGTACATTTTCCAAGAAAACTGCAAATAAACCAAACGTTTCATCATCTGATCATGTAAGAACCAGACAAGCTAATCGCCAGACCGAAATTGGTGTAAAGACATCGGGAGATAAAGAGATGTGCAGAATATCAGGTATGGCTGTCTTTACCCCAGATCTTCTTATCATCACTGATAACTTGAACGAAGCTGTTAAATTAATTGATGTCAGAGGTCAATGTGTCATACACCAGATAAATGTAAATGGTAAACCTTGTAATATTACCGCTATTAGCAGTACTGAATTTGCTGTCACACTTCCATTTCGGAAATCTATTCAATTCATATCAGCATCCTCGAGCAGATTGTCAATGAAAACTGCTTTAAAGGTTAATGGAGAGTGTTATGGTATTAGTTGTTACAAAGGGAGACTAGTCGTGTCATTTTGTAACCCAGCAAAACTCCAAATCCTTGATGTCAACGGAACAGTTCTGTCAGATTTCACGGGAGAAAATATCTTCAGCAATCCAGTATATGTTGTAGCTTGCAGAGATTTTATATATGTATCAGACTGGAATAAGGGAACAATTACAAGGTTAAACTGGCAGGGGGATGTGTCTGGTATTTATGATGTTATGGATGGTCCATATGGAATAACACTGGCAAATAAAGGTACACTTTTTGCTTGTGATTACAGCAAAGGGGTAATAGAAGAAGTGTCAGATGACTGCTCTAAAGGAAACATTCTCATGAGTGATTTAAAGAGACTAGAAACTACCTGTTGGTGTGAAGAAACAAATGAACTCTACTTCAGCAATTTCACTAGTGATGCAGAATATGATAACTTTCTTCAAGTTTACAAGTTGTCATAAATATCGAAAATACTATACAAAAGTCATGTTGAACATATATGATTCTTTTGGTGACATCGCATTAAAATTTGGTGGAATTTTAGTAGTTAGATGTATACAAATGTTGGCGAGAGACAAAAACAATCATGTATTATAAACCATTTAACTAATTTCATAACACAAATTTAACATAAATGCTAAATGAATGTTATGGTGCGTGAAAGGTAATGTCGCAAAATGACAATGTCAGTTATGATTTTTAACCAGGTTTTCCAAAGGAAAAAACTGGTTATTAGATTGAGGGATGTCGGCGGGTGGGCGGGCGTAAACAATTTCTTCTGTGCACAACTCCTTCTACTTTTCTCAACGGATTTTGACCAAACTTTCACAGAAGCTTTGTCATAAAGTGCCCTGGCGTATATTGTCGGGGTTTTGCGATTGGATAATTTTTGACCTAATTATAGCCCTTTGTTTTTTTCCCTTATATAGAATATATAGTGAACAATTTCTTCTGTACGCAACTCCTTCTACTTTTCTCAACGGATTTTGACCAAACTTTCACAGAAGCTTTGTCATCAAAAGCCCTGGCGCATGTTGTCGGGGTTTTGCGATTGGATAATATTTGACCTAATTATAGCCCTTTGTTTTTTTTCCCTTATATAGAATATATAGTGAACAATTTCTTCTGTGCGCAACTCCTCCTACATTTCTCAACGGATTTTGACCAAACTTTCCCAGAAGCTTTGTCATCAAATGCCCTAGGGCTGTTGTGCAACCCTAGAGCAGAAATTGTAAATAATTTTTAACACGATAGACAGTGGAACAATTTTCAATGTACTCTTTTTATACTTATTCTAATATGCATGTACATGTATATCTTTTATTAGTCAAAGCTATATTAGTTTAAAGCAAGTAATGATACAGATAGCTCTCCTGGACATTATTTAAAATCTGTTTCTTATATGTAAGCATATAGCATGTGGTGGTTAAAACCTATGATTGTTTTTATCATAACCAGTTCTACACGTGCTATCACACTTCAAGCTAAAACGATAATAATGTTCTACTCAGCATCCTCAAAGAAACTTATTAAGAAACATGATATGAAGGTTGACAGAATTTGTAATTGCATGAGTTGTTTCAAGGTAAATATAATTGTGTTTTTTTTTTGCCTAGCAAAACTGCTAGATGTTTAAGGAACAATACTTTCAACTGTCTCAGCCTCAAGTATATTTTACATTAGCTTACAGTGTTTTAAGCTGCATGTTTGTATCAGACTGGAAGGAGAAAACATCACTATATTAAACTAGAGGATGCTTTTGTAAAAAAGCGCATGTCTCCCCCACTGCTGAGAATAACTGTGAATGGAAACAGGAATGGAAAACAATAGGGATCATTTGATTAATAAGACCAATCATCCTATGAAGTTTGAGGGTTGTAGGTCAAAAGGAACTCTAGTTATCATCCGGAAATGAGAAATTGACCAACGGTCACTGTGACCTTGACCTTTGACCTACTGACCCCAAAAACAATAGGGATCATCTGCTCTATAAGACCAATCATCCTATGAAGTTTGAGGGCTGTAGGTCAAAAGGAACTCTAGTTATCATCCGGAAACGAGAAATTGACCAACGGTCACTGTGACCTTGACCTTTGAACTACTGACCCCAAAAACAATAGGGATCATCTGCTCAATAAGACCAATCATCCTATGAAGTTTGAGGGCTGTAGGTCAAAAGGAACTCTAGTTATCGTCCGGAAACGAAGAATGGACGGACGGACTGACGGACGGACGGACTGACGGACGGACAGGGCAAAAACAATATGTCTCCCCCCGAGGTGGGGGAGACATAACTAGTATGATAATGTGGCTGGTAGTTATTGTATGAAATGCCCTTCTGATGAAGTATCAAATTGACCCTAAAATCATGGTTACACTAAATATATACATGTATTCTACAAAACATAAAAGGTATTCTGATTTCAAACTTGTAGAAATAAACTAGTTAAAAAAATCACAAGACATGACCAAAAATGTGTTTTAGCTCATTATGTTGCCTGATATGTAAATTTCAGTCTAATCGGAGCAATGTACTCCACTTTAGCTTCTAAATGCTTTGTCTGGTGCTAGCAAAACTTATGCCAGTATAATACTGCACATTTGTAATGTCACTTTTCATTGGATAATCGTGACGTATTATTAGTTATAAAGATTGTTGAAAGGTTATATTGCCCTATATAAACTGCATTTGTAAATATAACATTCAAAATGCTGTATTATAAATTTGTTACAAATATTTCTAACTGGTGACATGACGGTATATAAATGGTTGTTTGCAATATAACCTTTGCCTAGAGACTTGTTATATTTTCAACCAACGTTTATATAGGACAATATAACCTGTCAAAATTCTTTATAACTAATAAAACTAGAACTGCCACTATCATGGCGTGAATTCCCTTGCATACCACTTTGTCAGAATCAACAGTGGCCATTTAGAGCTCAAGGACAACCTCCCTGCCAAATCTGAGGTTACTAAGCCAGTGCATTGCTAAGTTATGTATTCTACATGCTTCAAATGTCAAAATCAATACATTGAGGACAGGACATTCTTTAGCAATTGAGAAGAAAAGCTTTTTTTTGTCAAGGTCCCTGTGACCTTTGACCCAGTGACCTCAAAGTCAATAGGGGTCACCTTATAGTCATGATCAACATCCATGCCAAATATGAAGACTGTGGGTCAAAGGAATCTAAAGTTATTGGGCGGACAAGCGTTTTGAAGTCAAAGTCCCTGTGACTTTGACCTGGTGACCTCAAAATCAATAGCGGTCATCTACTAATCATGACTAACCTCCATTCCAAATATGAAGACTGTGGGTCAAAGGAATCTTAAGTTATTGGGCGGACAAACTTTTTGAAGTCAAGGCCCCTGTGACTTTGACCTGGTGACCTCAAAATCAATAGGGGTCATCTACTAATCATGACTAACCTCCATGCCAAATATGAAGACTGTGGGTCAAAGGAATCTTAAGTTATTGGGCGGACAAGCTTTTTGAAGTCAAGGCTCCTGTGACCTGGTGACCTCAAAGTCAATAGGGGTCATCTACTAATCATGACTAACCTCCATGCCAAATATGAAGACTGTGGGTCAAAGGAATCTTAAGTTATTGGGCCGACAAGCTTTTTGAAGTCAAGGCCCCTGTGACCTTGACCTGGTGACCTCAAAGTCAATAGGGGTCATCTACTTATCATGACTAGCCTCCATGCCTAATATGAAGACTGTGGGTCAAAGGAATCTTAAGTTATTGGGTGGACAAGCTTTTTGAAGTCAAGGCCCCTGTGACTTTGACCTGGTGACCTCAAAATCAATAGGGGTCATCTAATAATCATGACTAACCTCAATGCCAAATATGAAGACTATGGGTCAAAGGAATCTTAAGTTATTGGGCGGACAAGCTTTTTGAAGTCAAGGCCCCTGTGACCTTGACCTTTGACCTGGTGACCTCAAAATCAATAGGGGTCATCTACTAATCATGACTAACCTCCATGCCAAATATGACGACTGTAGGTCAAAGGAATCTTAAGTTATTGGGCGGACAAGCTTTTTGAAGTCGAGGCCCCTGTGACTTTGACCTCAAAATCAATAGGGGTCATCTACTAATCATGACTAACCTCCATGCCAAATATGAAGACTAAGGGTCAAAGGAATCTTAAGTTATTGGGCGGACAAGAAAAAACCGACGGACGGCCGGACAAGCTGATTCCAGTATACCCCTCTTACAACTTTGTTGTGCGGGGGTATAATTACATTTAAAGTTATTTTTATTTTTTTGCTAAACCTAGTGATTTTTTTTTGGTTACAATTGTTCTTGTGAATTCTTATTGTCTGATTCATAAAATATGTCCAAAAATCAAAATATTTTAACGGATTCTTTATAATTGTTTAGTTGTAGTTTTGATTACATCCAATTATTAATTCAGGGTTTTGATGAAAAATTACATGCATTTGTATCTATTATTTTCAAATTTGACATTATGTTTTGCTTGAGTAATGCCAAGCTTATTCACTCAATTTTATAAAGAATTTCTTGGGGCCTATGGGAATACAACTTTGCCCTGTTAACTTCAGTGATAAAATCCATCAAAATAGCACACTTAATAAATATTTCCTTAAATTGGATCAAGAAAATTCAAGAGGAATGAAATTAAGAAAATTTAAAAATCTAGTACAGATTTCTGATTTATTCATTTTATTTATGTACAATTAAATACATGTATATACACAAAGCCACAATTTTCATAACATACTTTCTTAAATAAAGAATATACATGTACATACAAGAAACGATGTAAACAATAACAAGGAAATATTCTAATATAACAAAGATATTCATAAATCACTTTGTACATTGGAAACAGTTATTACATTTGTCACACAATTGTTATTAGCTTATTACATATAGACTTGAAACATACAAGTCCAAGAAAATGTATATTTATAAGCTCGTAGTAATTTCAGTGACTTTTTTTTAATCTGCAACATACATTTTAATGACAAAGTGATGGTAGTTAAATATAGTTTTATATACTGACTTAATAAATTTGAAACACAAGGGATTGATTGGTTAAGCAGCATTATCATAAGAACCACACAAATATTGAGGATGTAAAATTTCCAAGAAACTCTGTAAAACAATTTTTAAGCATAAAATAAGCATTTGATAAATAAGTTTGTCTTCAAATACAAGCAATATTATGATATTATCTAAGTATCAATGAATTAATTTTTATAGTACATGTCATTATTGCTGACCTATATAATTGATGTTAAAAGTCTTAAACGGGAATAAAGTGCACATCTGTTTTTATACAAATGGGGGAATCTTAAACCATAAATTTCATTGAAAAATTTTTTTTTGCTTTGATGTATTTTGGTTTTTATTTCCACATTAATACAATACTTTTTAGCACAAAATATTAGATATCGAAATCGTCATCTGAATTATTTTTATCTAGTTTAAAGAAGTCTGTCACTTTCATCTGGGTTTTGTTGATTGCCATGATTGGTTTAATTGCTGCCATTAAACTAGAAAATATCCGTGGAAACATGATTTCCTGCGATGCTAGAAGCTGTTTGATTCTGTGACGTTCTTTTGGCGCCTCGAAACATGCAGGACAGTTCTCTGCAATGACTGGAAGTTTGTTCTGTAAAGCATCATATAATACATATATTAAAATAATAGAGATTGCTTCACAAAATAAGGTGTATCACAAAATAAGGTGTATGTACATGAATCAACTGATATTTTTTTCACTTTATCATCTTAGTGCAGTAACAGATTAACTCCTATTAAAATTGAATAGTAGTTAACCACTTACTGCAATGAGGTGACAACTTGATATCCCCTTTTATAGGAATTAAGTTGTATAATTATGTTTCAAACATTTGCTAAAAAATGGAAATTAAACTTGCACATAAAAGAAAGGGAATACTATACAAAAATTTGATCAAAAATATCATACACAGAATATTTTTTTTTTTTACACATGTATACCCTTACAACATGACAAAAATTGTTTCATTTTCTATCATTCTGAACCACTTGCCCCTCACTGCTGTGGGTTCGAATCCCAACAGGGACTTTAAATTCATTCATGTGAGGAAGCTATTCAGCTAACTTAAGGAATTCAGAAGTTCTACTCAAGTGCCCATTTGTGCCTGAAATAATACACGGAAGGGCATTTGAGGTCTTCCTCCACCATTAAAGCTGGAAATTAACCATATGACCTATATTGTGTTGTGTTGTATTTTGATTCTTTTTTGTGAGGAAGCTGTCAAGCTAGCTTATAAAACGGTGGTGGTTCTACTTATTTGCCCATTTGTGCCTGAAATAATACAAGGAAAGGCACCTGAGGTCTTCCTCCACTAGTAAAGCTTGAACGTTGCCATATGATGTATACTGTGATGGTGTGACGTAAAACCCACTAAAACAAACTACCATTCTGACATACTTACATTTTCAGCAAACATTCTCAAATCCTTCTCTCTGACATAGACAAATGGTCTGATCACCCTTAAATCCCCTTCTCTGTAAAATATAACAAAACATCATTTTTATTATAAACAAATTGTCTTCTTACTCTCTGTAAAATATATAACATATATGTCCAGTTATATTCTGTCTATATAGATATATATATATATATATATAAATACAGACTTTTCATAGACTACTCTTGATCTCTAACCTGCTGATTTCTTTAATGAAATTGTCTAGCTTCCATTATTGGAGCTGGCAATCTCATTAATTTCAGGAATATCATGATGAAAATTGAAGTTTTTAAATTTTGATCTTGAAACCCATTAAACTTTAAATGGACTGTTCCAAATTTAAAGTTGAAAAAGTCCATTATAAGATATTCAGTAGTAAAAGAGTTGAGACTATCTCACACTTGTATCATACTATATAGTTACTATTATAACATCACATGGTAATATTGTAAGTAAACTAATTTCTTCCGGAAATAAAATACATTTGTAAAGCAGTCCAACTTAGTTATAAGCTTATTTACTGAGTTTAAAACTGTCAAATTTTAAGTGTAAAAAGCTCTTACTACTGAAATATTAATAAATATGGAATAGATTTGCAACAAACAACAAAGGTTACATTAGTTAAAACAAAATTAAATACTTACTCTACAGTATAATTAGCCTTCATGGTTCTTAAAATGCCATTATGAAATATCGACATCAAGAAACTGCAATAAATATACAAATAATAACCATAAAAAGGGAGACAACTACAACTATGAATAAAATATGAACATGTGAATCATAAATGGAGAAGAATCAACTTTAGACTGTATCTACACCTTGCTTAAAAGTTTTTCTTAATAATGTAAAAAGAACAGCAATCGAGTTTGTAAACACTAATTAATATGTTATGTTGTATGAAGTTACCTTGGAAAGCTCCATAAACTTACAACAGCAGTGTTTCTTTTATCACTAATTACAACTGAAAGTTATTCATGATATGTATGCTTTT